>NC_137083.1:80072443-80144943 GCF_951640355.1 Cnephaeus nilssonii | reverse complement strand
ACCAGGCACTGGCATGAGGCATGGGGGGTCTCTGGAGGTCGGCCAGTGCCGTGAGCAGGTCCAACCTCCAGCCAGCAGAGGAGCTGAGCCAGCTGAGCAGGAACCATCGAGTCTGACCGGAGGGAGCTGCCGTGGGGTGGCTGGGCCCCGCTGACAGCGCCCTCTGATGTGCAGTCAGAACAAGTGACCGCTCAGTGAACCGGCGCAAACTGCGCCACGTCCACCCGACGGCAATTCCAGGGTAACAAAGGCCGAGTGGCCACACCGAGCAAGGCCGTGCGCAAAGGAACCACGCGTCCACGGGGGCAGCTGCGCCTTCCGTGGCGAGGGCGGCTGGGAGGAAACACTGAATTCCAGGGGCTGTGGTCAGAGAGGGTGACCTTCCCCTACGGCTCCCTCCTTCCGTGTGGATGTGCGTGCGTACCACGTTATAGGACAGGCTGTTTCCAAACCCTCAGAAAGTGTCAGAGAGGAAATCCCTCTGTGAAGAGAGGTCCTTGTTGTTCCGCATCGTCCGTCTGTCCAGGCAGGGGGCGAATTTCCCGAAGAAGGAACCACAGGCAGCACCTCCTCATCCTGACACCCCACGTGACGGGACAGCAGGCTGACCCAGGGCCCTAGAGCGTGTAGGTGACAAGGCCCCGGGGGCCTGCTCCCGGAACCCCTGGGAGATTTAGGATGTCACATTCCAGAGAGCCCTCATGATGCCTGTCCAAGAGGTTGGTGTCCCCATCACTGCTGCTCCTCGGAGCCGAGCGCCTTCTGCTGGGGAGACCCCGGTGAGTCGATCACCTCCCTCCTCTCGCAGAGCCGATGGGCCAGCCGGCGAGACCAAGGCCGGCACACTTTTCTGGGTTTGTTTTCCTGGTTTTTAAAGTCTACCAACACCCACTCATTAGTCACTCATGCCAATGAATTGCAATCTTAAGAAACTATTTAATTTCACTATGAATTTGTTCCAAGAAATGTCACCTCCCCGCAGACAAATGTTCCCCCCCGGGTGGGGGCAGGGGGACCTGCGGGGCCCAGCCTGGCTCCCTCGAGCAGAGGGCTCTTCTCCGGTCGCTGAGTCCAGGGTGCTTTTGCTAAGGGTGTAAATGGATTGTGTTTCCAAGCATTTATTGCATTCATTGCTCACGCGTTGTCAGAAGAAAGCCATTTTCTATAAAGCTGAGACAAATGTCTAACTACCATCTGCATAATAGAAAATCTGCTTTCCTGGAGTTTGCTCCTCAAGGTGACACTTGAACATCTCAAAGTCTGGGCTTCAATAAAGTCGCCCTTCGCTGCCAGGAGGTGACGACGGTGACGGTGAGATGTAGCCAACACCTGACATTCGACAGACACCGGGCGGCACCCGTGGGGCCCCAGGTGACCTCAGACCTTGAGAAGTTGGAGAAAGCGCCGAAGGCCCCCTGCGGGCAGACCCTGCCCTGACGCCGCCCTCTGTCCCCAGAGCTGGAAGGAAGGGCCCCTGGCCGGGCGGGCTGGGCGCTGGTGCCGACCGGAACCTGTGCCCACGGTGGGCGCAGCTTGTCCCAGCGAACAAGCAGCTGACACATTTGGAAGCAGTTTCATTCTGGATTGAGAAATTCCGTTTTCTCCCGAGCCACAGTGTGGGGTGAGTAGGGAGATAAAAAATTAAAAGTGGTAAGAATCTGCTTCCACCGGCTACGAAGGGATTTAGTAAAAGGTGGGGTGCCCTGGGCCAGGTGAACATGGCAGATGGCCCGAGTGAAGAGGGCCTCACCTTCCCTCCTGGCGGCAGGAGAGGCTGGGAGGGCCCGCGACTGCCCGGAAGTCCCGCGTGTGATTGTGTGACTTGAAGAGTTATTTACTTGCGGTTTTCTCTAGAAGGTGGATTTTTGGATTTTCGTCCATCTGCATTTTTCTCTGTGTTCTCACAATTATTACTGAGCCTGCATTAAGTGTTTAATTTTTAAAATTTACCTTAAAATCATGTCATTCATCCAGGGAACCGGGTTGGAAGCTGGGGATAAAAATGCCCTGGGGACATTACACCCTGCACAGACAGACAGGTCACAGTAGCTCTGTTCACAGTGCCCTAAGCAGTCAGTGTCCCGGGCGACGGGACGGCCCTCCCGGCACACAGGCCACCACGCCTCCCAGCTCCAGGTCACCTGCTGCTCCAGGTGGGGCGCCGCTTCGAAATGAGCCACCCCGGGACACAGCGTGCTGTGCGCTGAGGGGTTAGAGCCCCTCCTGACCCCTCTACGCTGACGCGGGGAAGGATGGCAGCGAGCCAGGCCCGAGACCAGGAGCTCTGCCCACCGAGAGGTGTCCGGCAGCACCGCCCCCGACCACCCGGGGCCTCCGGGAGAGCAGCAGCTCCCTCCCAGCTCCGTCTGCCCCACACCTGCCACTCGGCAGACGCCCTGGAGGTCACCAACTCGCCTCTCACAGGCACGGGTCAGCCCCCCAGTGAGACGGTGAGCAAACCCACAGCTCACCTGCCAGGGGGACGCCCAGAGCCCTAATGGCACATGTCCAGCTGGGCCTGCGGGGCTCCTGCGCCACTGCGCTCGCTCGCGGGCGGGCGGCTAACGAGACCGTGAGGAACGGCCAGAGAACCTGCTTCCCAAGGGCGCCTGTGCTCATGTGCCGGGGCCGCCACAGGGGAGCAGCCTCCCGCGGCACGCCTGCCTCCCCACAGGGTGCTTGCTGGGAAAGTGGGGAGCAGCCAGCAGGGGTCATTAGCTAACCTTCAGTAACAGTGGCCCTCAGCCTGCAAACACTCTGCTATAGCCCATATAAATACAGGTATACACGCATACAGAACATACACATGTATAAACATGTGTGTGCATACATAAGCATACATACATAGACACATGTGTACATACATAAACATGCATTCATATACACAGGCATCCATAAACATATGCACATATGGACACATGCACACATAAACATATATTAATATGCACACGTATAAACATGCATACACATATATACATATACACAAATATGCATGTGTATGCATATGTGGGTTCCAGAAGAACCCACACGTGTGTAGGCCCACACACCTGGACACACACCAGCTCTGCCTCAGCCTTTGCCTGAGTATTAAGAATCTGACCCTACACATGGACACTGGCCGTTTCCCTAAAGGCTTCCGTGCAAACGAACACGTTAGCCTCGGACACGACACCCCAAGGCCCCGAGCAGAGACCCGGAATCCTCGTTGGTGCGTTCCCTTGGACGCGGAGGGAAGCAGGAGGGCAGAGTCCACATTGCCGCTCGCAGGCGGAGGGGAAGCACTGCCCGGGCACCTGAGCGCGACCCCCGTGGACGGTGGGCATCTGTTCGTCGCCGGGTACTGGTGTCCTGTTGTCAGTGCGGGGTGCCGAGGGGAGCTAACTGTGCTTTAGCCTGAGGCTGCTCAGGACCCAAACACTTGGGGAGTGAGAACCACGCTGTGAACAGGCGACTCGGAGCCGATTAAATGAGCAATGCGATAAATGCCCCAAAGCCGGAGGAGTGACGCGAAGCCACTGTCTACTCGCAGGCTCCCTCGTACTGCCAGCCAGGACCTCCGAGCCCTGCCAGTCCGAGCCCTGCCAGGAGGCCCCAGACCTGGGACCGGGTGGCCATCTGGGGGGCGTCTCACATTCCAGTCACCCCATCACTCCCTGTTGCACAGCCCCCAGTTACCAGTCAACAACAAATGCTGTGCCGAGGAGGCGTTAGCTCGCTAGTGAGCCGGCCAGTCTTTGCAGACACCACGGTGGTCTGTCACTTTGTGGTTAGTCTCCGGGCCAAATAGAAGTTCCCCAAAGACCACCAGGCACCTGTGACTTATGACTGGAACCAGGTGTGACACTCCGGCACGGCTGGGGTCACTCCCCCGCCCCTGAGAGCACACAGCGGCCCTCGCTGCTGAAGGACGAATCTCTGATTCCGAGAACCCTGGTGGGCAGGGGAGACATGAGGAAGCAAGCGGCTCCTCCGGACCACGAAGGCAGTTGGCAGGTCTGACTCACAAATTACACCTGATCGTCGCTACCAGGGAAGAGCTGTTCATGTGGCCTTCATGCTCCAAAGAGTGTCCGGGAGAGAGCGGGCCGGGCCGGAGGGAACCCAGCAAGGAGGCCCGCGCAGTCTGCATCCGGGCGGCCATCGCCCAGGGGCAAAGCCTGGAAGCTGTGGACAATGACAGAAAAAGCACCACCACCGCTGGGACCCTAAAGTGCCCACGGCCCTCGGTTCCCCCACTTTGGGAAACGCCTCCCAGACGCCCACTGCGGCGCAGCTGGATGACTTAACCGGAAACCCAGGCTTGTTCTCAATATTTAAGAGAAAGAGAAGATTGAGGCGTAGTTCTAAAAGCATTAGCTGTCCATGGTTTTGCCCTAATTATTTCCTTTTTCTGAGCACGTTCCCTACACCAGGAAGTAAGGGGACGAGCCAGGCTGCCTCCGAGGAAGCAGCCCGCACAGCGACAGCCACAGGGGACGTGCGGCAGCCCGCTTCTTCCTCTGCCCGCAGTCAGCGTCTGCGCCCCAGTGACATCCGGCCGTGGGGTCACCCGAGCGCCTGCTGTGGCCTCACCTGGACACAGGAGCCTCCCCTCCGCCAGGAAGTTCAGCTGCTCAGCACCGCCGGCCGCACCGGGGAAGAGGGAGGAGACGATGGATTAGACGCCACGGCCAGTGTGTGTGTGAGAGCCGTCTCCATGTTATTTGTGACGAACATGTCATTCGTCCAGTTTGATAGAATATGAAGTGGGACGTCTAAGAGAACTGAGCGCCAGCAGGTGCTGGAGCTGCCTTAGAACCCAGGGCTCCACACGTGTCCTGCCCCCTCCCCCCCCGGGCCTGGTCCTGGGTCACCTGTCCGTTCAGTGTCAAGCAAGAAGGCTGCTCCCTGAGCTGAGGCCAGGTCCACCCCGAGAGGTTGAAGTCAGACCTGTGTCTGGCCTGTGTGCATGCCTATGGTGCCTAAGTGTAAGGGTTTAAAGGGAGACACTCGAGGTCAGGGGCGCGGGCCTGTTCCCGGTGTCTGTGCTTCTCGGGAACCGCGCCACCAGATGACGGAACCAGGAGCCTCTGGCCCGGCGCCAGGCAACAGCTCCGTCTTCTCCTTGAGACTCTCGGGGACACACGCGCTGACTCACAGCGTTGCCCGGAAGACCGCTCTCGAAGGTCGTCTTTGTGCGGTGGCCAGGACACGGGGACGCCCCCCCTCTGACGGACGGGTGTGACCTCGGCTCCTCCTCCAGGCAGGAGGGGGATGGCCCAGGCCGACTGTCGGAGCAGCCGAGGACCTTGGGCAAATCTCTTCTCATCTCTAGGATCCGGTTTTCCCATCTGAGGAATCTTTTCATCTTCCCCAAGTTCAAAATCCTATCATTGAAATGCAAAAGCTCTAATGAGCTCAGTCATCATGTCCTCGGGTTCAGTCGGTGGCTTCATCACACGAGGTTCCTGATGAGATAAAGGGCGTGCAGCTGGGCTCCACACAATGTTCAGGGCAGGCTGTTTACCTCAAGTTCCAACCTGGGTGCCCTGATGCTCACTTCCTAAACCCAGCCACTGGGACCAAGTCCACCCTGCGGCCTGCTTTACAAATAAAGCTTTACTGGCACACAGTGCAGGCTTTCAGTCGCATACCTGCTGCGCTGGCTTTCACACGAGGACAGCGGAGCGGAGCGGTTTCAATGGAGACCAGCGGTCTCACCCCAGAGCACGAAATATTTACCGCTGGCTCTGCACAAACACGGGCTTCTGACCCTGATTCGGGGAGGTGTGTCGTGTCCTAACTGGCCCAGATGTTGGCTTTGTGTACAGAACCCACAGTGGACTTGGAGCAGGTGCTCTGGGTCCCGACCAGTTATTTAACGTGCCCCCTCAGGAAAAGCAGAAGACAAACTGCTGACTCCAGCATCTCGGATGCCAGCATGCTGAGTCCCAGTCCCCATGGGTCTGGGTGATCCACACACAGTTATAATTCACTTGTGAACAGCGAGCCCATGCCCAGAGGCCCAGCCCGTTCAGGGGGGCCAGCGACTCGGGCTGCGCGGGCACCTCTGAGTGGTCGATGGGGTCGATGCTACTGGTCACCGAAGGGATTTCGTCCCCCATCAGCCTGTCCTGAGGAAGCCCAGACGCACCTGCTCAGCAGGACTCGGGGCAGGACCCGCATCCAGACTATGCTCTCCTTAAAACAAACCGAGGACATGTGTGTATTGATTTTAGAGAGAGGGAGGGAGGGAGGGGGGGGAGGGAGAGAGGGAGGGAAACATCGACCAGTTGCCTCCCATACAGGCTCTGAGCTGGGATCGAACCCGCATCCGTTTGGGGAATGGATGATGTTCCAACCAATTGAGCACCCGGCCAGGGCTCGACGTTCGTTCTGGTTAGAGTTAAGTCCTCGGGAAAGACTTAGCACACCAGCTCCCAGCAAGGACCTCCCAGTGGGTAATTTGGTTCCATTAAGTGAGTGGTGTTTTTAGGCCGGGGGTCTAGTGCAGAAGACAGACCCTCAGGCTCCGTCAGGCTCCTCAAGGCGCCTGTCCACTCCCCTGTGCACGCACGGGTCTCGTTAAAATGCGAAGTCCCTCAGGTCCGCGGGCGGAGGGTCTGCTTGACGACCAGCTCTCAGCCAGGTGGCTGCTGTCCACGGACCGTGTGTGCACAGCCAGGATCTGAGCCTCAAGGAGCATGAAATAGTGCTGCTACATGGGAGCTGGGTCTTGGTCATGGGCAGCCACTCGGCACTTTCACAAGCAGTTTGCTCATTAGTTAGAGAAATGAGCCAAGGCCATGTGTCCAAACATCCCTGATCCACTCTGCCACAAGGCTTCTCCACCCGCCACTCCCAGGGGGCTGCTACCACGGGGAGGCGGGGAGCACCAGCCACCCCCAGGAGGTTGACCGGCCCAGGCTCACAACTGCCAAAGCCCCACCATGTGCACATCAGGTTAGGGCCTCATTTCAGGGCCTGGGACAGTTAAAGTCACCACCAGGACACTGTGGGGAAGCATGGGACTTGGTTGGAAGGTCTTGAAGGAGCAATCTCTGAAAGGTCGGGGGCCTCTGGGGGACTTTGCCAAGGCAGCAGCCCCTGCCTTGACTTTTCCAAGCAAGTCTGCCCCCTGACCCCCGGGTGTTTTACTAGAATCTTTATGCTTAGACTTCAAAACATCCTTGTTTGAAAGACATTACAGATGTAGGTGTTTTCTCAAGGATGCTTACCCTGCTGATTGTATCTAGAGGTTAATTTTAGTTCAAGCTGTTGTAACAATAAAAGCCTAAGAAGGCAGGCGAACAGTGCTGTTTGCTCCTAAACCAAGCAGCCCCTTAGCCTCTCTTTCACAGAAACGTGTGTCAGAGGAATCATTCATCAATCACTCAGGGGCTGCTGATCAGCCCCAGCAAAGCGGTGCCCCATGTGAGGACCAAGGAACCAACGAAACGCGATGGAACCCTGGAAAACTGAGAGCAAAAAAATGGAAGTGACTGCGCAGGAAGTCATTGGAGCCACCTGGGATTTCCAAGTTTGAGGGAATTGTTTCTCAGCGTAGGAATTCACTATCTCTGCTATGCTTAAGAATGTGAGTACGTTTTCCATTAGAAAAATAAGCCTGTTTCTAAAAGTAAGGAAAAAAAGGGTTTTTCCTGTATTTGCCTAGGAAGCAAAGGTTTTATATCTGTTATCAAAATAATTATGTTATATTAATCAGGAAGTTGATTACTTTAAATGAATAGATTACTTAATACTGTTTAATAATAATAATAATAACAATCCTATATAATAAAAGGGTAATATGCAAATTGACCCTAACGGCAGAATGACCGGTCACTATGATGCGCACTGACACCAGGGGGCAGATGCTCAACACAGAAGCTTCCCCCTGGTGGTCAGTGTGCTCCCACAGCGGGAGATCCATGCAGCCACAAACCAGGCTGATGGCTGCAAGCTCAGCGGCAGTGGCAGGAGTTGGACATCCCCCAAGGGTTCTTGGGATGCCAGAGGGATGTCTGACTGCCAGCTTAGGCCCAATCCCCTGGACTGTGAGAGGGTGCAGGCCAGGCTGAGGAACCCCCCGCCCCGACTGCATGAATTTTTGTGCACCGGGCCTCTAGTAATATATAATAATATAATGTATTTGACTACCTTCCCAAGGTTTAAATTTTAAGATTCGTTTTCTCTCCTTATAAAGGAAAATTTTATACTTAAGATCAGTGGTCGGCAAACTGCGGCTCACGAGCCACATGCGGCTCTTTGCCCCTTGAGTGTTCTAACGCCACTTCTTCAAAATAGACTCTCCCAGGCCAAAAACCGACTTCTGCGCATGGGCCATGAAGTTTCAATCGCACTGTACATGTGCTCCCGCACATAGTATTTTGTGAAAGAGCCACACTCAAGGGGCCAAAGAGCTGCATGTGGCTTGCCAGCCGCCATTTGCCGACCACTGCTTAAGATATATGGGAAGCTCTGTCAAATAAGGAAATAATAATTATATTCTATTTATATATTCATATTAAATACATTCTAATATTATAACTAATATAACTTTGCAGAAAGGACAAGATTCCATGTCATTTGCATTATAATCAAATCAATAACCATGTCATTTTAAATTTCTTGTCATTTGGAGACAATATAAAAATTATTAGAACTCAATAGAGTATCTGGATTTATAGAAATACTGGCAAGAAAAATCAGGAGAAAAAGAATTTGATTATAGGACTAATGAACTAAAAATAATTATAGTTTCAGTAATTATCATTCTCGTGGCAATGTGTTTGTTTGCATGAATCCAATAAGAATCTGATTTCTTCATAACAGGACATAAGTCAGTTTCCAATTGTGGTTTTATTAACCAAAACTTTACTGGAATATCATGTCTGAGAGAGACATGCCAGGACTCTGGATGTCACCGGAAAGCTCTAAGGAATGAAGAGTGACTTTGAAGCCGATAAGCCCCTAAGATAAACAGCCTGAACCCCTGGCTTGGTCACGTGGTTCATGGCAGTCTTTCCAGGTGAGGAACGAAGGTTGCTTTCCTGGGAGATGGCATGAAAGAAACCTCAAGACACCTGTAGGGACCTCAACTTGAAGAATGCACCCAATTCTATAGATATTGCAGGCGAAGCCGGATGGCAACTGTGTAGCTTGGCTTCTTGGCCTTGGGAGTAAACTTTCTCATGAAATTCCAGCAAAGCACATTTTTCAAAAATAGCCCATGTAATCAACTGTTATTCTTGTTGTGTTCACACAAACAATCAGGCCAAATTATAACTAGGCTTAATACAGAAAGTAAATCGGTCTTTAATAAAAATGAGGGTATTTTAGGGAGAAAAATTGTTTCAACAGGAAATTATTAGAAACTGTTCTAACTTTTGCCCAATAATACTAAATTTTATAACACAGTTTGTGTCTACCAGACTACAAGCCCTACTTGCACCTAGGGAATACCACCTCCTTCTGTGCCCAGGCCTCATTGTCCCTCTGACAGAGAATAAGGATCTCTCGGCTCTGAGAGAAACCTCCAACCCTCATCAGCACAAAGCAGCTACAGAAGAAACCCGGCATCTCCTTTCTCTGAAAGAATTCAGAGCCAAGATCCTTGAGGGGGGTGTGGGAGGCAGTTAGACAGACATGAGCAGAGCAAGGACAATAGGCCAACTAAGGAGAGATAGGCTGTGAGACATACTTCTCACCACTCCAACTGCTCTGAAGCTAGGCATAGAGGAACCTGTGTAGAACTAACCTTTAATCATAACTAATTAGAAGGAATTTATAGTTTTCATATAATAGGAGGTATAGAGGTACAGGAAAAAGAAAGTGAAGTAGACAAACTGAAAGGGTATGTGTAAGTTACAGAAGATATATGTAAATTGTAAAAGGTATGTATAACCTGTAAACGGTATATATAAGTTACAGAGGTTCTGTACAAGTAAAAAAGGACTAGAGTTAAGAAAGTAAAAATTGTGAGAAGGGATATAAAGAAAGGAATATAATAGGAAGAAAGGAAATTAGAGTAGGAATACTTAAGAATAATTGCGA
The DNA here is from genome assembly GCF_951640355.1 of Cnephaeus nilssonii. NCBI lineage: Eukaryota > Metazoa > Chordata > Mammalia > Chiroptera > Vespertilionidae > Cnephaeus > Cnephaeus nilssonii. Next base: position 80,134,908 of record NC_137083.1, on the reverse strand, counting down.
AAGTTATAAGAATGTTTATAAAGATCATAGAAGGTTTATAAAGAAAAATCTTGAAAGGAATTATAAGTATACTGAATAATAAATCTGATAGAGCATCTGAATTAATCTGAAAAGTAATCATATTATTTTAAATCTCAGAACACATATACTTATATGTGAATAGGGGGTTAAGTTTTCCTTAAAGTTTTCTTTTCAAGGCCTGAGCGAAGTAATTAGGGAGGTGACTCAGCTGTGACTCCAGCAAGCAGAACCGATAAGCATGGTCAGGCTGACCCCCCAGGAGTCAACATCATGTCATCAACATCATCTCATCGCCTGACAATAGCTGATGTCTACAGACCCCCGGCCTGCATGTAGCTACATCCCTCACCCTAGCCCCTTCCCCTTTATAATCCTGTCCCCTACACCTTGCTAGAAGGCAAGATTTGATGCTTGTAAGCACCTGTCTTCTTAATTGGACTAACCATTGCTGTCATTGTGATTCTCTTTGTTTTCTTATAGTCTACAAAATCAGAACTCGAGCAGTGATCGTGCTTCATAGACCCTGACCTTCCAAAGCAGAAAGTTCACCACCTCCCTCTGTCTCCTGCAGCCAGCAAAACAAAAAAGGGGGAGATGTGGGGAGGCATGGAACTTGGTTGGAAGGTCTGTAAGGAGCAATCTCTGAATGGTCAGGGGCTTCTGGGGAACCTTGCCAAGGTGGCAGCCCCTGCCTTGACTTTTCCAAGTAAGTCTGACTGCCCTCCCCGCCCCCCGGGTGTTTTACTAGAATCTTTATGCTTAGACTTCAAAAGGTCCTTGTTTGAAAGACACTACAGACGTAGGTACTTTCTCAAGGATACTTACCCTGCTGATTGTATCTAGAGGTTAATTTTAGTTCAAGCTGTTGTGACAATAAAAGCCTAAGGAGGCAGGCGAACAGGCCGTTTGCTCCTAAACCAAGCAGCCCCTTAGCCTCTCTTTCACAGAAACGTGTGTCAGAGGAATCATTCATCCATCGCTCAGGGTCTGCCGGTCAGCCCTGGCAGGGCACCAGCGACTCCGGCATCCACCGAACCTCAGGGTCACTTCAGAAACCCAGGGCTCTGTGTGTCTTTGTGTCCTCACCTCCTTGGGGACATTTGAGCCCAAATTAGAAGTCCTGGGTTGTCACTTAAGTATTCCCCCTGAGACCTCTGGCCCCACTGGGGTGGCGCTGGCCAGCCCGGCCTGAGAGTTCAGGGACCTTCGGACACAGAACAAGTCTACCTATTTGTCCAGGCTTGTGCCCGAGGGAGGGGCCCTGGCACAGGAGGATGTCAGTAAGTTTGCTTTGTTGGTTGTAGCCATTAAAGGTGTGATTGGGTTTGGGTAACAAGCAGCTGACCTGTCCTGAAAATAGGACATTATTCTCTCCAAGTTCCAATGGCTATTCCAGAACCTGCTATGTGTCCAGCACTACACGGGCCACCATTTCCACCACTGCAGAAGGTCCTGGGTGAGCCTTTGTTACAAGAAATGTCCAGAAGTCATTGAAATAAATGTCTCGTGCCCAAGATTGTCGGATACAATACAGGGCAGCCACTTATCTTTGAATTTCAGGTTAAGAAGAGGTATGTCTTTAATCCTTCCCAAATATTGCATGGGGTTGCTTATACAAAAAAAGTATTCGTTATGCCTCTAAAATTCAAATTTAACTGGTAGCACATATTTTTTTATTTTCAAAATTACATGATTACATGCCCCGGCCACTCCCACTCCTGAGGCACCTTCCCTTCCAATTCTGCCCGAGGTCCCGGCATGCTCCTGTGTTTGTGGTGACATGAGAAGGCGAAACCACAGTGAGTCTGCAATGGGAGCGCTAGAGCAGCGAGAAGGTTGGATTCAGAACGGCTGCTTGGAGTTTGCACATATGTCTGTTTGGAAGTACTGAGAAAACCTTAAAGTGTAAACATCTTTATTTAAACCACTCATTTCTCAGACACTGGAGAAAAACAGTGATCTAAAAATAGACACAAGTTGCTCTTATGGAAATTGAAAATACTATTCACTTTGCAGACAAGAGCGTAGACGTGGATTTTAAGCCACACTTTCTGCTGTCTGCCAGCCCAGCCTGCATGCCTGCTGATCCGTCCAGGCCCCCGAGCCTGAGCCCTGGGTGTAATCAGGACTCTGCCTGCCCACTCAGCCCACGGTCAGGAATCCTGTTCTCTTACATCTCCCAGGTTCACCAAGTCTACCCCCTCCGCACGCCCTGCCATTGCCACTGCGCAGGGTTAAGCCTCAGCAAGGCTGGCCTGGATTCTGGCTCCAACCCATCAATTTCCCTTCGGTCTCTCTTTCCTCCACGCTTCACCTGTGATTGCCAAGTGACCTTCCCCAAACACAAACCTGGTCTTATCCCTACCCAGCTCCGTCTTTCCTTGACGTGACCAAAGTTGGCCTTCCCCATGTCTTTGCCTGCTGTCCCCACATGTGCCTCCTGGCTTGCTCACAGCACACGCCTGCAGCTCCCTGCACACACCATGCTCTCAGAGACTGTGCGCCTCGTGCCCCAACCACTCCTGAAGCACCTTCCCTTTCAACTCTGCCCAAGTAATTCATGTCAGTCCCCCAGGTCTTAGTGAGCCCCCACATCACCCTAGCTGTGTCTCCTCCAGGTCCCTGTGCAAACCCAGCCACGGCCCCTTAACACGTGATGCTGGCTCCTCTCTTGTCCTCCTAGACACTGAGCTCCTGAGGATGGATCTAGGACTTATCCACGGCCCTATCCCTGGTACCACACTGAGTACATTGGAAGCTAAATAAATGTGTTAAATTTGTATATAAAGAGAGAGCGAGAGCCTGCATCCTCCACATGGCCTGATCCACACCTCCAGGAACTGGTGCTGGTGGAGTCTCCTCCCCTTTGAATCAGAACTGGCCCTGCCTGATCAGTAGAAGTGGTTCAGGTGATAGACAGACCATCAAAGCTGAGTCATAAAAGCACTGCTGCTCCTCACCAGGCAGGGGCAGGGGCAGCCACATGCAGTGAGGACACTCAGCCAGCCCCAGGAGGAGGCAGTGCAGAGAGGACCTGAGCCACCACACGCAACGGCTTCCCCGCCATGTGACTGAGCCGCCTTAGAAGTGGGTCCTCCAGCCCCAGTCTAGTCTTCAGATGAGACTGCAGCCCCAGCCAACATCTACCTGCAAGCTCATGAGGGATTTCAAGTGAGAACTGCCCAGCCAGACCAATAGATAAAAAATGACAATTGTTTTAAGCCATCAAGCCTTTGTGACCTTTGCAGCATTAGATAGCAAGAATAATCACACACATACAGACATACACAGACACATATACACACATGGACACAGAGACACATGGAGACACACATGCACACACAGATACATACTAGTAGACACACAGAGATAAACACATATACACATGTGTACACATCGAGACACACATGACACCCACATGCACACATAGACACACACGCACGTACACAGACAGAGACACACACAGAGACACACACAATAGACACACAGAGACACATACACACACAGACCAACACACTGCTATAAAATATACTGATTTTGTATAATGTTTCCCTGGTCACTTATTCATTCATTATTGAGAAATCTTTCTTGAACTCTGACTGAGTCCAGCACTGTGTCCCTGGAGGGTTAGTAAGACCCCTGTCCCTAAGTACGAGGAATCACATACAAATTCAGGTTTAGATGGTCTGTGAGGCCCTGACTTAGCCGTATAGTCAGCCACGTGTGACTGAATCTTTTCCTTGAAGAAATAATATATGAAGCACATTGGAAAATCTAGTTAATTACTTGCGAGGTGTTTAATTTTTATTGTTTGTTTATAGATTAAAAAATAGCATTATCTAGCTTAATTATTAATCTTTTCATAAGAGTTGGCTCCAAATTACACAGCCATTTCCAAAACCCAAGCACACCTTCAAACGATGTCGGGCGGCCGGTCTTGAGGCAGGTCCAATGCGCCGCCGCTGGCTCCCGGGCTTCCCGCCCTCCCGCTGGCTGCAGCGGGCTGAGCACGTGGCTGACCCGGGAGCTTCCGGTCAAAGACGGCATCCCTCAGGGGTGATCTCTGTGTCTTGGTAAATCAGCACCCAGACATCACTTACCACCTCTGGAATATTCTAGAAGTGCATGGTGCCATCTGACTCATTGAGCATTCATCCCATTCTACTCAGCACACCTCACTAAGCATCTTGTCTCCTAGGTGCGGTGAGCTAGCACTGGGGTCTCAAAAGCCAGCGGGGGAGGCTGCGTACCCCAGGCCCATGCACCTCCTCAGAGAACTGAGGCACGCACATGGAAACAACTTAGGACCAAAACAAGGCAGGACCTACAGAGACGGCGGGGCTGGGAGATGCCACTTGGAGGCTCGGTGTTTGAGGTGACAAGAGACACATGAGGACCAAACGCTCTGGACAGAGTGACCAGCTGGCCAGGCCATGATCCCCAGGTCCCCGGCTCTGCAAGGCTGACTGCCAGGACACCTCCCCGGCACTCCCTGGACTGTGATGGGACACCGATATGGCTTCACTGGTTCCAGAAACCACGTGGTGTGTGGAGGCGGGCACTGGGTCTCCGGAGCTGAGTTCTGCCCATTTGCTGCCAACGTTGGGCAGGTTGCTGGAAGGCTAGGGACGTCCAGCAAGATAAAAGATGGGAAACGCTGTCAAGTTTAACATGTCCCAAGTTCATCCTAGGAGGGACTGCCCTAAGCACAGTATCCCAAAGAAACCCACAAGCAGGTGAGGAGGCCGGTTCGGAAGGACTGAGACAGCAGCTGGGAGGCGGGGGAGGCGGCTCAGAGGGCTTCGGTCAGGCTCTGCACGTGAGAGGCGGCTGGAGGCCCAGGACTCTGGGGGAAGGTGAAGGAGCAAGACGGGAGGGTTTGAGGGCCCCTGGGGGCTGCAGAGAGTCCCTGACTACATTCCCCAGCAGCAGGTTCCGCCCGGCCATTCTGGACCACTCTGTGTCCCTCTAGCTGGCCAGGACCCAGAAGAACGGGGTTCTAGACTCAACGCTGTCATGAAGATCCCAGACCACGTCAGTAGGAGATCTTAGTAAAGCACCTGCCCCTGATCCTGACCTCCCACCTTCGATCGCTGGGAACGCCAGGTGCCTCAGGGGCCACCGTCATCTGGACCCTTTGTCCTCACATGTAAGATCCTCACCAACCACCTGGCTCGGGTGAGGCGGGTGAGGCGGGTGAGGCAGGGGCACAGTAATGTGCCGTGCGGCCCCCGAACCGTGAGGTCCGCCGCCAGCCCGCCGCCAGCCGCCCCCAGGGCACCCTCCTCTCGGAGGCAGGTCCTCCCTCAGTCCTGGTGCCATGCCGGTAAAGCCAGAGCGCCACTGGCAGAAGCAGGCACCGCCCTCCCTGGTCCCTGAGAGGCTACACTAGTGAGAAGGTTTCCCAAGAGGAAGAGGGCGGCCTGAGGCACCGAGCTCGGCAGCTCTTCCTCAGGAGACCGGCTTTCCTTGGAACAGAGCATGAGGGAGCTGAGGGTGCTATCGAACACAATGGCGATTTTTGTGGTAAAAAAAAAAAAAATTAAGAGGAGGCTGGTAGCTCCATGAATACAACAAGCTGACCTGGAGACCAGCTGGTAGTTTCCCAGAGAGAACAGTGCAAAGACAGCTAAGAGCCTCCTGAGGTTGGGTAGGGCTCAAAGTCAGGCCCCACATGCAAAGGGGCATGTATTTAATTGGATCTGACCATGGAGTGATCTATACACGGGGCATTGTCAAAAACAATGGGCAATGAGCCAGCATTAGTGGAGGCTAAAGCTGAGTGTGATACCAACAGAAGACGACAATGTAACAGAGATCAGGGAAAGAGACGGCCAGCAAGAGTCCTGCAAAACTACCGTCCTCTCAGGGTGACTAACACACCCTCAAGGCTGTGCCCTTGGGGAGTGTCATCAGAGGCTGCACACTGCGGAGGGACAGCCAAACTACCAAAGGGCAGACCACAGCAAGCCCTGCGATGGAAGCCCAGCACGCAGGCCTGCTACAATTTATTTCTAGAATGTCCAGTTTTTAACAAAAGAAAGAAACAGGAGAGTATGGCCCATATACAAGGGAAAAATCAAGCAACAGAAACTGCTTTTGAAAGGGCTCAGATGTCAGACTTAACAAAGACTTCAAAGCAACTACAATAAGTATATTCAAAGAACTAAAAGAAACCATGTTGAAATAAAGGAAGGTATAATTAAAATATCTTATTGAATAGAGAATATCAATAAAGAAATAATTATTTTAAAAATCAAATGGAAAATCTGGAATGGAAAAGTACAATGGACAAAATAAAATAAAATAAAGCACTAAATCTGATCTGACAGAGGAAAGAATTTGAAGGTAGATTGATAGATATTTATGTACTCTAAAGAGAAAGGAGCAAAGAAAATGAATGACACCTGAGAAATGTAGGACACATGCAGTCTACCAACATATGCATAATGGGAGTACAAGAAGGAGAAGAGTGAGAGAAAGGAACAGAAAATGATTTTTTAAATGGCTGCGAACTTCCCAAAGTCAACAGAAAAAATTAACCTACACATATAAGAACTCTGCAATCTCAATGATCTCCAAGTAAATTACACGCAAAGAGATTCACAAACAGACACATCATAGTAAAAATATTGGAAGACAGAAAATCTAGAAATCATCAAGAGAAAAAAAGTTTATCACATACAAGGAAACACCAATATGACTAACAACTAATTTCTCATTAGAAACAAGGGAGGCCAAAAGGCAGTGGGTGATATATTCAGTCTTATAAGAAAATACCTCCCAATGAGACACTTATATCTAGTAAAATTATCTATGAAATAAAGGTGAAATAGACATTTCCAGAAAAACAAAAACAGAGGGATTTGTTGCCGATAGACCCATCTTACAAGAAATGCTAAAGAAAGTTCTTCAGACTGGAAGCAAGTGACACCAGATGGTAATTCAAAGTCACTTTTTTTTTTAAAAGAGTGTTTGTAGAGATAATTATCTAAGTACTTATAAAAAAGAGTATAATTATATATATATTTTCTCCTTTCTTCTCTGATGCAATTTAAAAAGCAATTATATAAAATAATGTGTATATAATTGCAATGTTGGGCCTATAACAAATAGATATGTAATATACTTGACAATAATAGCATAGAAAAGGTGAATGGTAGTGAATCTATATTGGAGTAAGAAAATAATACCATATATTACCTTGAATCTGCAGGAATAAATTAAGAGAATGAGAAATGGTAAATAAGATTAATGTAATTAACATCAAAACTACATGCTTGTCTTCTTTTTCAATCAATTTCTTTAAAAGATAGGCAATTATATAAAGTAATAATTATAACAATGTATTGTTGGGTTTGTAACATACATAGATAAATGTGTATAATAACAATAACAGCACAAAAAGAGGAGCAACATCACGCTAAACGTTAGGTATAACTCTGAAGTAGATTCTAAATTAACATGTATATTGTAAGCCCTAGAGCATCCACTAAGATAATAGTCTAGAAATATATGATGAAAAAAATCATTACAAAAAAGTAAAATGTTATACTAGAAAACATCTGCTCAATGCAAAAGAAAGCATTAAAGGGGAAACAGAGGAACTAAAAGGACATAGGCATATGGGGGAAAAAATAAAAATCTAACCATATCAATCCTAAGACTAAATGTGAATGGATTAACAATCTAATCAAAAGGCAGAGACTGTCAAACTGAATTTTTAAAAAAATCTAACTATCCTGTCTATAGTATATACATTTTATATTCCAAGATACAAATAGGCTAAAAGTAAGAATGAAAAAATATATACCATGCAAATAACAATCATTTAATAACATCAGATCAAATTAACTAAAACAAGAACTGTTACTAGACACACAGCAGGACATTTTATAATGATGAAAGCATCAGTCCATCAGGATATATGAGGATTATCAACTTTTATGCCCCTAACAACAAAGCCCAAAAATACATGAAACAAACACTGACAGAATTGAAGCGAGAAATAGACAATTCCACAATAACAGTTGGAGACTTTAATACTCCACTTTCAATAATGGATAGAACTAGGCAGATCAACAGGTAAATAACCACATGGGCCTAACAGACATCAATAAACATTCCACTCAACAACACCAGAATACACATTCTTTTTAGGCACACTTGGAATATTCTCCTAAATAGATAATCTATAAGACCATAAAGCAAATCCAAATAAGTGTTAAAGAATGTAAGTCATACAAAGCATGTTCTCCAATAGCAATGGAATAAAATTAGATATCAATAACAAAGAAATTTGGTAAATTTTTAAATATGTGGATATTAAACAACATCATCCTGAATAACAAGTGAGTAAAAGAAATTCCAAGGGAAATTAGAAAATACCGTATTTTCTGGCATATAAGACGACTTTTTAACCCAGGAAAATCTTCTCAAAAGTCGGGGGTTGTCTTATACGCCGGGTGTCATCTTATAGGGCGGGTATATCCAAAACTCTATATTTTAACTGGAAAAGTTGGGGGTTGTCTTATACGCCCAGTTGTCTTATACGCCGGAAAATATGGTACTTTGAGTTTAATGAAAGTAACAAACAACAGACCAAAATTTTTTGGATGCAGCTAAAGCAGTATTTAGAGGGAAGTTTATAGTTGTAACCACTATGTTAATAAAGAGGAAAGATCTTAAATTGATAACCTATTTTTTCACTATAAAACACTAGGAAAAAAAAGAAAAAAACTAAACCTAAAGAAAACATAAGGAAGGAAATAATAAGATTAGATCGGAAGTAAATTAAATGAAGAATTAAAAAAATAGATAAAATTAATTCCTTGTAATGATCAACAAAATTTGCAAACTGTTAGCTATGAGATTCAAAGTACTAAAATCAGGAATGAAATAAGGACAAACCTTACAAAAATTAAAAGTATTATAAGAGAGTATCGTGAGCCCCGCCAGCATGGCTCAGTGGTTAACTGTCAACCTATGAATCAGGAGGTCATGGTTCAATTCCCATTTGGGGCATAGGCTTGATCCCCAGTGTGGGACATGCAGGAGGCAGGTGATTGATAATTCTCTTTAATCATTTTTCCTCTCTCTCTCTCTCTCTACCTCCCTTCCTCTCTGAAATCAATAAGAATATTTTTAAAAAGAGAGAGTATAATGAATAACTGTATGCCAACAAATTAGATAACTTAGATGAAATAGCCAAATTTCTAGAGCGACACAAACTGTCTCAAGAGGAAATAAAAAATCTGAATAGACCTATAACAAGTAAAAATATTTGGTCAGTAATTTTAAAACTTTTAGCAAAGAAAAGGCCCAGAGAGCTTCCCTAGTGAATTCTATAAATATTTTTAAAGAGTTAATCTCAATTATTGATAAACTATTTCAAAAATATTCTTTTAACATTTATTTCAAACGCATATTCTGTGTGGCAAGTATCACTCCGATACCAAAACTACAAAAAGAACTTACAAGAAGAAAACTATTGACAGATATATCTTATGAATTTTGATTTAAAAATTTATCAACCAAATACTACTAGCAAACAGAATCCAACAACTTAGAAAAAATACTTGTATTCCATGACCCAGTGGGACTTATCCCAGGAATTAAAGTTGGTTCAACATATGAAAAACAATCAACGTTATACACCTGTTGATAGAAAAACGAACCACATGATTATCTCACTAGACCCAGAGGGAGCACATGACAAAATCCAGCACCCTTTCATGATAGTATGTTCAACAAAGAAGAAAACATGGTCACTTCTTCAACCTAATATTATGGAACACTTCTGACATCACACTCAATGCTGAAAGACGGAAAGCCTTTCCTATCAGGAACAAGAAAGGAGGCCCACTCTCACACCCCGTCCACCATGTGCTGGAGGTTCCAGCCAGAGCAATTCGGCAAAAGCAATTTGTTAAAGGAATCCTGATCCAACAGAAAGTAAAGTAATCTAGTTTTCACAGATGACATGACCCTGCATATAGAAAATCTTACTGAATCCAAAAAAAGTACTAGAACTATAAGCAAGTTCAGCCAAGCTGCCGAATACAAAATCAACACCCAAAAGCTATTGCATTTCTATACACTACCCATGAACAGTCTGAAAATGAAATTTCAAAAGAAATTCCATTTATTCTTTTTAGCATTAAAGAATAAAGTACTTAGGAATAAATTTAACAAAATAAGCACAAAATTTGTAGCCCCAAAACTACAAAACACTGTTAAAAAAAATTCAAGACCTAAATTAACGAAGAGTCCTCATGGCCATGGGTCGGAAGGTTTAGGTTGTTAAGATGGCAACACTCTCCAAATTAACCCACAGGTTGAACACAATTCCTGAAAATACCCTGGCTGCCTTTTACTTACTTATTTATTTATTTTTTGGAAATTGACATGCCACTTCTAAAATTCATATGAAAATGAAAGGGACCTATAGTAGTCTAAATAATTTCAAAAAAGAATAAAGATGGAAAACTCACACTTCCTGACTTAAAACCTACTTCAGAGCTACCATAACTAAGAGAGTGTGGGACTGGCATAGGAACAGACTACCAATCAATGAAATTGAGTTGAGAGTCCAGAAAAAAACTTTCACATCTATGATCAATTGATTTTTGACAGGGATCCCAAGACAATTCAATGGGGGAAGAATAGCCTTTTCAACAAACTGGAGCAACTGAATATCCACATGCAAAAGAATGAACGTGGGCCCTGGCCATTTGGCTCAGTGGTTAGAACATTAGCCTGTGCACTGAAGGGTCGTGGGTTCCATTTCTGGTCAAGGGTACACACTGGGTTGCAGGTTCCCCAGCCCCAGTAGGGTCGCATGAAGGAGGCAACCAATCCATGTGTTTCACGCCGATGTTTCTCTCTCTCCCACTCCTCCCTCCCTTTCATCTCTCTCTTCTCCCTCCCTTCCTTTATCTCTCTCTAAAAATCAATGGAAAAAACATCCTCAGGTGAGGATTAAAAACAGAAAAGAAGAATGAACTTGGTCCCTGACCTCACACCATGGACAGAAATGAACTCAGAATGGACCAGAAACCTAATCGTAAAAGCTAAAATTATGACACTCTTAGAGGAAAACACAGCAATAAATCTTCGTGACCTAAATAAAACTAGGAAATGTGTTCTTACATGTGACACCAAACACACAAACAAGAAAAGAAAAAATAGATTTGGATTTCATCAAAATGGAATACTTTTGTGTGTCCAAGGACACAGTCAAGAAAGTGAAAACGATAACCCATGAATGAGAGAAAATATTAGCAAGTTACACACCTGGTGAGAGGCTGGTATTCACAACCTCAATCGTATTGTTAAAAGTGAGTAAAGAATCTGAGTAGACATTTCTCCACAGAAGATGTACGAGTAGCTTGTAAGCCTGTGCGAAGGTGCTCACCACCCGAGCAGTCGTCGGGAAAGGCAAACCACACCTGCAGGGAGGTGTGACTCCACGCCCAGCAGGACGGCTGGGATCGCCAGGGCAGATGGCGACAGTGTCGGCTTGTGGACAAGGACGTGGAGAACTTCCAACCCTCCTACACAGCTGGGGGCCCTTACCTGCTGTCACCATGTCCAGCAGAGTTACATATGGCCCAGCACCCCTCCTGGTGCACACATACCCAAGAGGAGCGAAAGCATACGGCCACGCACACTGGTGCAGGTTTGGTGAGGACACCGACACTCAGAACAGCCACCTGAGCAAAAGCCCCGATGTCCATAAGTGAAATATTATCGGCAAGAAAACAACAAAAATGCCCGGCCGGCATGGCTCCGTGGTTGAGCATTGACCTATGAACCGGGAGGTCATGGTTCCATTCCAGTAAAGGGCACATGTCCAGGTTGCAGGCTCGATCCCCCATGTGGGGCGTGCAGGAGGCAGCCGATCAGTGATTCTCTCTCATCATTGATGCTTTTATCTCTCTCTCCCTCTCCCTTCCTCTCTGAAATCAATAATATATATATATATATATATATATATATATATATATATATATATATATATATTTTTTTTTTTTTTTTTTTTTTTAAAAGAATGAAGTGGCATGGTGAACCTGGAAAACGTGATGTCAAGCGACAGAAGTCAGCCACGAAACTAGGATATCTGGGGAGACAGCAAGCATGTTGGTGGCTGCCTCTGGCTGGGTGAGGGGAATGGGGAGTGACGCTAATGGGTGTGGAGTTTCTTTGGGGGAATATGAAAACGTTCTAACATTGGCTGCGGGGATGGTTACAAACTCTGAATACACTAAAAATCATGGAATTGTTCCATTTAAATTGGTACGCTGTATGGCATGTGAATAATACCCAAAACGCTTATTTCTTTTTCAAAAAAGAAAATGATGACATATAGAAACCACTGTGAGATGCCAGCGATAGTTTAAGCCAGACACCAACCAATAGAAATAAATCAACCCCCTCTCGTTAACGCCTGCTGTTTGGGAGAGTATCGCTGTTTCTATTAACAATGTGTTCTTGGTGTAATGGGTTTCTTATTGTTATTTTTAAATGAATTTGTAAATATTTTTATTTTTTATTTTTCATTCCCAATATCTAAACAAAGCTTTTGGGGCGCCCTGGCTTTCGGAGAGGAAGGGACCCGTTGGAGACTATGGGAGGGAGGGCCCTGCGCGGCCAGAGGGCGAGGCAGGAGGGGGCTCCCTGAGGACAGAGCCTCGACAGGGGGTCCGGGGACTGTGCCCAGGGCTCTGGGGGGACAGCAGACAGATGGCACTGTCGTCACTCTGCAGTGACTCAAATAATGAGGCGCGCCCTCCGTCCTGCGGAGGCCAGGAGGCCGGAGGGAGGCGAGGGCACCAGCTGGGAGGGGGCGCGGAGGGGGCTGGGCTCTCTGTCTCCGGACTGTGAGAGGTGGAGGTGGGGAGAGGAGAAGACCTGACCAAGGGGGAGGTGACCAGAGAAACCCATCGGGTTCGCAGGGTAGTTCCCAGGGCCCTGGGACCAAAGGCAATTCTCACCGACCCCGCCTCCTCTGCAGGGTGTTGTCTTCTGGCTGCTGGCCCTTCAGCACACGCAGCCGCCGCTGGGGATCCGTCCCCCCCAGAAACGCCCCCTCACCCACCTGGGGATCCATCCCCCCAGAGATGCCCCCTCTCCCACCTGGGGATCCATCTCCACCAGAGACGCCCCTCTCCCACCTGGGGACCCATCTCCCCCAGAGACGCCCCTCTCCCACCTGGGGCTCCATCCCCCCCAGAGACGCCCCCTCTCCCACCTGGGAATCCATCTCCCCCAGAGACGCCCCCTCTCCCACCCGGCATCCTGGTCCCCCCCAGAGACGCCCCCTCTCCCACCTGGGGACCCATCTCCCCCAGAGACGCCCCCTCTCCCACCCGGCATCATGGTCCCCCCCAGAGACGCCCCCTCTCCCACCTGGGGATCCATCTCCCCCAGAGACGCCCTCTCTCCCACCTGGGGCTCCATCCCCCCCAGAGACGCCCCCTCTCCCACCTGGGGATCCGACCCCCCCAGAAACGCTCCCTCTCCCACCTGGGAATCCATCTCCCTCAGAGACGCCCCCTCTCCCACCAGGCATCCTGGTCCCCCCCAGAGACGCCCCCTCTCCCACCCGGCATCCTGGTCCCCCCCAGAGACGCCCCCTCTCCCACCTGGGGACCCATCTCCCCCAGAGACGCCCCCTCTCCCACCCGGCATCCTGGTCCCCCCCAGAGACGCCCCCTCTCCCACCTGGGGCTCCATCTCCCCCAGAGACGCCCCCTCTCCCACCCGGCATCCTGGTCCCCCCCAGAGACGCCCCCTCTCCCACCTGGGGACCCATCTCCCCCAGAGACGCCCCCTCTCCCACCCGGCATCCTGGTCCCCCCCAGAGACACCCCCTCTCCCACCTGGGGATCCATCTCCCTCAGAGACGCCCCCTCTCCCACCAGGCATCCTGGTCCCCCCCAGAGACGCCCCCTCTCCCACCCGGCATCCTGGTCCCCCCCAGAGACGCCCCCTCTCCCACCTGGGGCTCCATCTCCCCCAGAGACGCCCCCTCTCCCACCCGGCATCCTGGTCCCCCCCAGAGACGCCCCCTCTCCCACCTGGGGACCCATCTCCCCCAGAGACGCCCCCTCTCCCACCCGGCATCCTGGTCCCCCCCAGAGACGCCCCCTCTCCCACCTGGGGCTCCATCTCCCCCAGAGACGCCCCCTCTCCCACCCGGCATCCTGGTCCCCCCCAGAGACGCCCCCTCTCCCACCTGGGGACCCATCTCCCCCAGAGACGCCCCCTCTCCCACCCGGCATCCTGGTCCCCCCCAGAGACACCCCCTCTCCCACCTGGGGATCCATCTCCCCCAGAGACGCCCTCTCTCCCACCTGGGGCTCCATCCCCCCCAGAGACGCCCCCTCTCCCACCTGGGGATCCGACCCCCCCAGAAACGCTCCCTCTCCCACCTGGGAATCCATCTCCCTCAGAGACGCCCCCTCTCCCACCAGGCATCCTGGTCCCCCCCAGAGACGCCCCCTCTCCCTCCCGGCATCCCGGTCCCCCTCAGAGACGCCCCCTCTCCCACCCGGCATCCCGGTCCCACCCAGAGACGCCCCCTCTCCCACCTGGGGATCCATCCCCCCCAGAAACGCCCCCTCTCCCACCTGGGGATCCATCTCCCCCAGAGACACCCCTCTCCCACCCGGCATCCTGGTCCCCCTCAGAGACGCCCCCTCTCCCACCCGGCATCCCGGTCCCCCTCAGAGACGCCCCCTCTCCCACCCGGCACCCCGGTCCCCCTCAGAGACGCCCCCTCTCCCACCCGGCACCCCGGTCCCCCTCAGAGACGCCCCCTCTCCCACCCGGCACCCCGGTCCCCCTCAGAGACGCCCCCTCTCCCACCCGGCATCCCGGTCCCCCTCAGAGACATCCCCTCTCCCACCCGGCATCCCGGTCCCCCTCAGAGACACCCCCTCTCCCACCCGGCATCCTGGTCCCCCTCAGAGACACCCCCTCTCCCACCCGGCATCCCGGTCCCCCTCAGAGACACCCCCTCTCCCACCCGGCATCCTGGTCCCCCTCAGAGACACCCCCTCTCCCACCCGGCATCCCGGTCCCCCTCAGAGACACCCCCTCTCCCACCCGGCATCCCGGTCCCCCTCAGAGACACCCCCTCTCCCACCCGGCATCCCGGTCCCCCTCAGAGACACCCCCTCTCCCACCTGGGGATCCATCCCCTCCAGAAACGCCCCCTCTCCCACCTGGGGATCCATCTCCCCCAGAGACACCCCCTCTCCCACCCGGCATCCCGGTCCCCTCAGAGACACCCCCTCTCCCACCCGGCATCCTGGTCCCCCTCAGAGATGCCCCCTCTCCCACCCGGCATCCTGGTCCCCCTCAGAGATGCCCCCTCTCCCACCTGGGAATCCATCCCCCTCAGAGACGCCCCCTCTCCCACCCGGCATCCTGGTCCCCCTCAGAGACACCCCCTCTCCCACCCGGCATCCTGGTCCCCCTCAGAGACACCCCCTCTCCCACCCGGCATCCCGGTCCCCCTCAGAGACACCCCCTCTCCCACCCGGCATCCCGGTCCCCCTCAGAGACACCCCCTCTCCCACCCGGCATCCCGGTCCCCCTCAGAGACACCCCCTCTCCCACCTGGGGATCCATCCCCTCCAGAAACGCCCCCTCTCCCACCTGGGGATCCATCTCCCCCAGAGACACCCCCTCTCCCACCCGGCATCCCGGTCCCCTCAGAGACACCCCCTCTCCCACCCGGCATCCTGGTCCCCCTCAGAGATGCCCCCTCTCCCACCCGGCATCCTGGTCCCCCTCAGAGATGCCCCCTCTCCCACCTGGGAATCCATCCCCCTCAGAGACGCCCCCTCTCCCACCCGGCATCCTGGTCCCCCTCAGAGATGCCCCCTCTCCCACCTGGGAATCCATCCCCCTCAGAGACGCCCCCTCTCCCACCCGGCATCCCGGTCCCTCCATGTTGAGCCTCGGACAGCTGGGCCTGCGCTGCTTGGTGACATGCGGGCTGTCCCGGCACGTGGAGGGGCCGCCCCAGCACCGTCTCCACCTCCACAGGCAGGGGCTTCGGGGAGCCCCCTCAGGTTTCTGTCAGACACGAACAGGTCCCCTCCCCCCCCCCCGGGCTTGTTTCGGGTGTCGGAGGAGCCGGGTCCCCCCAGGGTCCTCCCCACCCGACCCTGATGAAGGCCGAACGAGGACAGCACCGTCATCGACCAGTGCCCAGGCCGCGCGAGGCCTGGAGAGGGGCCCTTTCCTCCAGCCCACTGTCCGCTCACCCTCCAGGCGGACGGCCACCCCCCCCCCCCCGGCCCCGTGGCAGCAGCCGGCCACCCTCCCCCAGCCCCGTGGCAGCAGCCGGCCACCCCCCCCCCCAGCCCCGTGGCAGCAGCCGGCCACCCCTGCCCCGGCCCCGTGGCAGCAGCCAGCCACCCCCCCCCCCCCGGCCCCGTGGCAGCAGCCGGCCACCCTCCCCCAGCCCCGTGGCAGCAGCCGCCACCCCCCCTCCGACCCCGTGGCAGCAGCCGCCACCCCCCTACCCCCAGCCCCATGGCAGCAGCCGGCCATGTCTTGGCCCGTGGCAGCGGCTGGGCCGAGGTCTGGGTCCCTCGTGCCCACCAGGCCTCCTGTGCACTGCAGGCTGCTTGCTGCCGACGTTTGCAAACTTCCTATAAAAGACCCTGAACCTGGAAAGGCTGGTGCAGCTTGTGACGCCCTCCGTCTCCCAGGGCCCCGGCGAGTCCGTGGGCGGCCAGGTCTCGGACCTCTTGCAGGAGCAGCCCAGGCTGATGCCGGCCTCACGGCACCTCAGGGCCTGAGGCCCGAAGTAGCAACACTGCTCGAGGCCCAAAGTGGCCCTGGGACAGCTCTGGGGGACCCTACGCCCTGGCCACGTCCCACACCCTCGTCACTGCCCAGCAGCCCCAGGCCCTCTGCTCAGGGACTTACCACGGAGCATGGACCTTTCTCCATCTGCCCATCTCTCCCACATGTGGTGGGGGCAGGGGCAGGGGCAGGGGCAGGGACAGGGGCAGGGACAGGGGCAGGGACAGGGACAGGGGCAGGGGCAGGGGCAGGGGCAGGGGCAGGGACAGGGACAGGGACAGGGGCAGGGGCAGGGACAGGGGCAGGGACAAGGGCAGGGGCAGGGGCAGGGACAGGGGCAGGGACAAGGGCAGGGCCAGGGGCAGGGGCAGGGACAGGGGCAGGGACAGGGACAGGGACAGGGGCAGGGGCAGGGACAGGGGCAGGGACAAGGACAGGGGCAGGGGCAGGGACAGGGGCAGGGACAAGGGCAGGGCCAGGGGCAGGGACAGGGACAGGGGCAGGGGCAGGGACAGGGGCAGGGACAAGGGCAGGGGCAGGGGCAGGGACAGGGGCAGGGGCAGGGACAGGGGCAGGGACAAGGGCAGGGCCAGGGGCAGGGACAGGGACAGGGACAGGGGCAGGGGCAGGGACAGGGGCAGGGACAAGGGCAGGGGCAGGGGCAGGGACAGGGGCAGGGACAAGGGCAGGGCCAGGGGCAGGGGCAGGGACAGGGGCAGGGACAAGGGCAGGGCCAGGGGCAGGGGCAGGGACAGGGCCAGGGGCAGGGGCAGGGACAGGGGCAGGGACAAGGGCAGGGCCAGGGGCAGGGACAGGGGCAGGGACAGGGACAGGGACAGGGGCAGGGGCAGGGACAGGGACAGGGACAGGGGCAGGGGCAGGGACAGGGGCAGGGGCAGGGACAGGGACAGGGGCAGGGACAGGGGCAGGGGCAGGGACAGGGGCAGGGACAGGGACAGGGGCAGGGGCAGGGACAGGGACAGGGGCAGGGGCAGGGGCAGGGACAGGGGCAGGGACAGGGACAGGGGCAGGGACAGGGGCAGGGGCAGGGGCAGGGGCAGGGACAGGGGCAGGGGCAGGGACAGGGACAGGGGCAGGGGCAGGGACAGGGGCAGGGGCAGGGACAGGGGCAGGGGCAGGGACAGGGACAGGGGCAGGGGCAGGGACAGGGACAGGGGCAGGGGCAGGGACAGGGGCAGGGACAGGGACAGGGGCAGGGACAAGGGCAGGGCCAGGGGCAGGGACAGGGACAGGGGCAGGGGCAGGGGCAGGGACAGGGACAGGGACAGGGGCAGGGGCAGGGACAGGGACAGGGACAGGGGCAGGGGCAGGGGCAGGGACAGGGACAGGGGCAGGGGCAGGGGCAGGGACAGGGACAGGGGCAGGGACAGGGGCAGGGGCAGGGGCAGGGGCAGGGGCAGGGACAGGGGCAGGGGCAGGGACAGGGACAGGGGCAGGGGCAGGGGCAGGGACAGGGACAGGGGCAGGGACAAGGGCAGGGGTAGGGGCAGGGGCAGGGGCAGGGACAGGGACAGGGGCAGGGACAGGGGCAGGGACAAGGGCAGGGCCAGGGGCAGGGGCAGGGACAGGGGCAGGGACAAGGGCAGGGCCAGGGGCAGGGACAGGGACAGGGGCAGGGGCAGGGGCAGGGACAGGGACAGGGACAGGGGCAGGGGCAGGGACAGGGGCAGGGACAGGGGCAGGGGCAGGGACAGGGACAGGGGCAGGGACAGGGGCAGGGGCAGGGGCAGGGACAGGGGCAGGGGCAGGGGCAGGGGCAGGGGCAGGGACAGGGACAGGGGCAGGGACAGGGGCAGGGACAGGGGCAGGGGCAGGGACAGGGGCAGGGACAGGGACAGGGACAGGGGCAGGGACAGGGGCAGGGGCAGGGACAGGGGCAGGGGCAGGGGCAGGGGCAGGGGCAGGGGCAGGGACAGGGACAGGGGCAGGGACAGGGACAGGGACAGGGGCAGGGGCAGGGACAGGGGCAGGGACAGGGACAGGGACAGGGGCAGGGACAGGGGCAGGGGGAGGGGAAGGGACAGGGGGAGGGGTGAGGTCTGGGCAGGCTTTGCTCATTCACCAGGTCTCCCCACCACCGCCCCCCCCTCCCCCAGCACATGTGCCCTAAGGGCTTGGTGCTGGGTGTGTTTCTTATAAATCTAAGTGATACATTTGGGTTTGAATGAACCATAAAAATGCCCCCCCTCCCCCAGGGAGCGGCCGCTTTAGGAAGAAGGAAACACTGGCTCGTGAAGCCCGTGAATGGGAAGGGCTCCTTGATAAGAACACCCATAAAATGAGTAAGGACACGTTTTACAGGGTGGGAACCTGGTCCCCGAGGTCACCCGGGGGGCGGCAGGGGGTGGGAGGGTCACAGCCAGGGAGCGGAAGGCACAGGTGGGCGGAGAGGAGAGGGAAGATGGCCAGAGCGGGTGTGAGGGCACCACCCTCCCCCCCCCCCCCCCCCCGCAGCACTTGGGCCCTGTGGGGTGATGAGGAGGAGGCACTGTTCAGCCTTACAGCCAGCCTGCCGCGCACCTGCTATTAGTATGGTACCATTTCACAGGTGAGAAAACCAGGCCCCATGCAGCTGGTTCACTTGTTCACAATCGTACCATCAGGAAGCAGCCAGCTGAGACTCGAACCCAGGTCTGCAGGACCCCCGTGAGCCACAGCCCCCCCCCCCCACACACACACACACAGTGCCTGCCTGTTCCGCAGAGACCCGTCCATGTGACCATGTTTTACTCAGGGATTCGCTTGGCATTTTGTGTGTCTGAAAACCACACGCCACAGATCTGGACACAGGTGCTTGTAGCAGCTTCACTGGTCACAGCAAAACTGGGACACGCCAAGATGGCTCCCGAGGCCTGGTGCGATCACACGTGAGAGGGAACCTCTTACCTGCTGCTGTCCTTCTCCTGGGCACAGGGCACGGGGCACGGAGCACGGGCGAGGAGTCAGGTGAGACCGTCACCCCTTTCACACTTTATTTCAAAACTGGACTTCCGCCTGGGACCTCGGGGAGCGTTCCTCCCAGGGACGCCAGGCAGCTGTACGTGAGCAGCCGTGAGCACACGCTGGCGGGGAATCCGAGCTCGCCTTCCTTCGTTTTCTGCATTGAAAACTTGCCACTGGGAAAAGAAGGGGATTAAACTACAAAAGGGCAGATGGCACTGGCCTGGGCACGGCCTTTATAACGGTACGGAGCTGAGCTAGTCTCCCTGTGGGCGCGGGCAGTGCGTGGGACCTGGGGCCTCGGTTCAGGCCGACTGTGGCTCACCTGCCAGGACTCATCTCCATCCCCCACGCGGGCTCCGCAGTCAGAGACAGAAACGAGCCGGTGGGCAGAGCGGGAGGGCCTTGTGATGAAGCTGGCGTCACAGCGGGAGCGGGGAGCGGGGAGCGCGGAGTCGGGACTCAGCTGCATCTGCAGGCTGACGTAGGAGAAGTCGGGGCCAGCCTGGGGTAAAACTGCTGCAGGGCACCGGCCGACCTCCCCGCTGCCCTCCGGCCCTTCTTCCTGGCACGGGGCTGGCTCCAACAGCGGACAGCAGTGGGACAGCGCAAGTGTCCCCGACGGAGGGCGGAGCTCCTCTCTGCGCTGGGTGGAGCAGAGGCAGCAGAGCAAGTGCTCAGTGAAGCAGGTTCCCCCTCGTGGCTCCGTGGCCTCATGCCTCACCACCAGGGCCCAGGGCGCACTCCGGAGACCAGCCTACACCCCACGGCCTCTGGGCAAGCCGGGGGCACGCAGAGCCAGCCCTGAGCTCCCCACTCCCCCAGCTTCAGACGGCGCTCACCGACCCTCCGCGGCCAGGTTTCCCTGCGTGGCAGCGTTCCCGTCCCCAGAGCCGGGGCCTGCAGCCCACGCACCAGCACCGCCAGGCTCAGACGTGACTCCACTTCTTTGATTTCAGACAGGGCTGCGCTGCAGAGCCCGCCCCGACCTCTCACGGAGCACAAGTCAGTCAGTGATTCCAAACTCAGTCCCGGCACACACACCATACACATGCGCACACTTATCTCACACATGCATACATGTGACACCAACGTACTCACACACACACGTGTGTGTGCGCACACCATACACATGTGCACATCTTGTGTGAAGACACATACTTGCATGCATGTGCACAATCTCGCACATGAACACATGCTCACCCATGCACACTCACATGCACATGTGTGCGCACACACCACATTTGTGTATGTGTGCATGTGCATACCCATGCACACATTGCACATGCACACACATCTTGCATGCGCACGCATCAGGCATACACAAGTATGCACACAAGTGCACACATATGCATGCACACATGTATGCACACACTTGCACACACACGTGGTGGGTTAGCTGGGCTTGCTCTGGGAGAAGACAGAGGGAGGCCCGGGGAGCCACCTTTGGAAACAGTGACCTCCTCCTGGGCTGCCAGGGCCTGTGACAGGCCAGGCCAGGAGCCCCTCCCAGCCCACAGGCATCACAAGCAGCCTGACTTGGCAGCAAATACCAGCGCCCCAGAGAGAGCACCCTGGCAGAGGCTCGGTGCAACTGAGGCAAAGAAGCATTTTAATGAATGGCTGGGAGAGAGGAGAGAGCCCTTGATCCCAGCACAGTGCTTTACCTGCAAGGTTCTGAAAGCCAGTTTTGGGGACCAACCAGCTCAGCTGCCCTGGCCAGCAATCACAGAGACAGGGATCTAGCCACAAAGACGCTGACCAAGGTGGACGTGGGGGCGCCGGCCACAGGGCCAGCATGCTGAGACCTGCGGGCGGAGGCATGGCCCTTGGGTTCTCAGGGGAGCCACAGGGTGATGGGTTGTCTCCGGCTGAACAAAGAGAAAGACAGCGATGGAGAGCAGCAGACAGAGATGGCAGTGCAGAGCGGAGGGCGGGGAGAGGCGCCCACCCCCTCCCGCCATCCAGGCAAAACCCAGACCACAGGGCTGGCATGCTGGGACCCGACTGCAAGCCAGTGACTGCGTGTCCAGTCTCTGTCCCTGCTCCACACGGGCACCTTGCCCAGTCTTCCCTCTACAAGCCACTCCCACCAAGGGGGCCCCTTCCGGTGATCTGAGCGAGCGTGAGGGCGCCAGGGATACATCAGTATGTCCTGTCTCCTTGGCAGGTGGCCAGGACTCAGGCCTGGGGACACTCCTGGGTGTGGGGCTGTGCGGGGCTCCAGGCAGAGGTGGCCTCCACATTTATTCCACCGAGTTGCACAAATACCTTTGCTCTTTCGTGTGCATGATGTTTCTGTCCAAAGCTCGGCAGCTTGGCTATAAAAACGACAGGAACTCGGCGTTCCCATGTCACCGCGCTCAGGCTGTCTCCAGGGACAGCAGTCCTCACCAGCCCCGGCCTTGGGGCTTTGCATCGTGGGCTGGGTGGCTGTGGCCAGGATCGTCACTTTTGTGTGTGATGATGAGCCAGGCCCAGGCTCAGCCTAGGGATGGGGCCGGGGGGGGGGGGGGGCGGAGAGGAGGGGCACATGATTGGAAACCGAGAGAGAGAGAGAGAGAGAGAGAGAGAGAGGAGAAGAGGAGAGGAGAGGAGAGGAGAGGAGAGGAGAGGAGAGGAGAGGAGAGGAGAGGAGAGGAGAGGAGAGGGGAGGAGAGGAGAGGAGAGGAGAGGGGAGGAGAGGAGAGGAGAGGGGAGGAGAGGAGAGGAGAGGAGAGGGGAGGAGAGGAGAGGAGAGGAGAGGAGAGGAGAGGAGAGGAGAGGAGAGGAGAGGAGAGGAGAGGAGAGGAGAGGAGGAGAGGAGAGGAGAGGAGAGGAGAGGAGAGGAGAGGAGAGGAGAGGGGAGGAGAGGAGAGGAGAGGAGAGGAGAGGAGAGGAGAGGAGAGGGGAGGAGAGGAGAGGAGAGGAGAGGGGAGGAGAGGAGAGGAGAGGAGAGGAGAGGAGAGGAGAGGAGAGGAGAGGAGAGGAGAGGGGAGGAGAGGAGAGGGGAGGAGAGGAGAGGAGAGGAGAGGAGAGGAGAGGAGAGGGGAGGAGAGGAGAGGAGGGGAGAGGAGAGGAGAGGAGAGGAGAGGAGAGGAGAGGAGAGGAGAGGAGAGGAGAGGAGAGGAGAGGAGAGGAGAGGAGAGGAGTCTCTGTAAGCGGGGTCCCTGCACAGCTCCCGGGAGCGGTGGGTGGGTGGCAGGTCTCGGGCTATGCTGGTGGCAGGAATGGAGCCAGGAATCACATGGAGAGATGAGACACTGTGGGAAAGGCCAGGATCGGAGGCGGGGTGCAGGGCCCCACTTTGAAGCAACCAGGCAGGGAAGCGAGTTAACGTTGCCTAAATGCTTGCTGGGCTCAGCTTGGCAGGTGGCCGGGACCTGAGCGAGAGCAGGGCCTGAGGAGGGGGGCAGGCAGGCCAGAAGGTGGGTGTCACACCCTGACTTCAGGACACCACAGGGCACCCCGGCACAGTGTCTGACGGGCACTTGTGGCCGGCGCTCTGGGGCTGGGAGAGGCATGGGGTCACAGACATGAAGGTAGGGGACAGGAGGGTGGCCACAGCTCTCAGCGGGGCCAGGAGAGACTGAAGCCGAGCTCATGGGGGGCATCAGCCACAAAGCAGTGTCCTCAAACGGAGGACAGGCGCCATGGAACCCCCCACGACAGGTTGTAGCCCATGAGATGGCTGCACCCAAACAATATCATGGGAGAGAAACACGAGTAAAGCCGGCCTGGCCCGCAGCCGAGGCCTCTCGTGGGCCACTCGGTGACCCAGGACACCCCTTCCCAGTTATTCCTGCCACTGGGACGGGGAGACGGTGGCTCAGTTCTGCGAGGGGTGGAAGGCCACCAAGGAGAGCTGAGCCACGGGCAGCCCAGCAGCCTCGTTCTTAAATGCGCCCCATCACCCACTCGAAGGTGAAGACACGGTGGACAGGACAGGAGCTGACCATAAAAATCCCCAATCCCGCCGAGAAGGGCAAATCGCAGCAAATACCCAGATCACACACAGCCCGTCTGTGTGATGCACCCCAGCCGGCCGGGCTCGGCGCCCACGGCGCTGCTGTCCCTCGAGGGAGCCCCCGTGACAGGCCTGGCCCCGGGTAACCTCTGCCCACAGCCCAGCATCTCTGAGTGCGCCGACGGGGCCGCAGGTGGCGCACGCACAGCCCGTCTGTCTGCCATATGCCAGCCCTGGCCCTTCCCCGGAGCGCCGGCGCTCACGGGTGTCACCGGGAGGACCGAGGCCGGGACCAGCACCTCCAAGGGGTCTGCACGCTCCAGCTGCCTCCCCACCACCACCGTGCAAGCGGGGCCCCGGTGACCTTGGCGAGGGCCAGGTCTGTGCAGCACGCGCCGGGACCTGTGGGCTGCTCCGTGGGCGACCACGTCATAGGCCGCGGCCCCCGGCAGCCGCGATCGGAGGCTCTCCGTTCGGGGTTGTACTGTGGGAAGTGTTTGCTCTAGAAAACATCCTGGTCCTGTGTTTACTGTCTGCATCCCGCTTATAAGGACGGCAGCGATGAGGCGGCAGGAGAGAAATCCCGGTGCCCAGGCCCTGGGGAGCAAGGCAGGGCTTGCCCTCCCGTGGCCTCAGGCGCAGCTCCCGAACCTTCCAGGCCCCTCCCCCGCCCGGGCTTTCCCAGGGCATCTTCCTTGTGCAGAGCCCCTCCCCGCCAGACCCACCCACGTCCACGCGTGCACTTGTGCACCCCGAAGCCGCCGCCAGGGTCCCGGGACCACAGGGCCAGGTGGGGGCCCAAATTCCGGCACTGCCCACCGGCTTCGAGGCTCGGCCGCACCCACCGCTGAGTCAAGTTCAAACCTCCCCTCCTCGCCATGCGCCTTTCATGTGGTTTCCGTCTAATCTGAAAACACCTCCTCCCCGCGGCCTTTGTACTCGCGGACGGTTTCTTCAGTCGCCTTTTGAAAAGCCTGGTGCCTCGCAAGCACTGATTTCACCTGTGCCGTCAGCATGTCTGCACCGGGCCCCCCACGGGGAGAGGGCGGGAAGGGGTGCAGACCGGCCCAGGGTCCGCCGAGGGAGCTGCCGGCACCTTCCCGGCCCGGCCACTGCCCCCAGCAAGCCGGCCCTCCCGCCGCCACCCACCCGGCTCTGGGTCCTTCTCCGGGGAACAGGCTGATGATGGGCAAGACCTGCCCGTTCCCCAGGAGGCGCCGGGAGGCGGCCCCTCCGGGCCCCTCGGGCAGAGGGCAGCGCCGGGGACAGCCGCACGTGTCACTCAGCGGCACAGCCCTGCTCTCCCTGCGCCGGAACCGAGCGGCCGCCTCAGAACTTGCCCGTGATCGATGTCGGTGATGCTTAAGGTTTGACAAGTTCCACTTGTGGTTTTCAAAAGAAATCATTTTTAGTTTTTTTGTGTGTGAAGAACTTCCTTTCTTGGCATAAAATAATTGGAAAGTACCATGAATATCTCAATAAACACATCAAAAGTAACTTCCCAGGCTTGTTGCGACACGTCGGCTTGTGGTTTCTGTCAGCTTGAGCTAAACCTCAGGTTTTCTCAGACAGAACAAACCATTAAAATATCCAACAGAAAAAGCAAATAGATGTAATTCCTCTTCTGTTTGCCGGTTTTCAAATAAAAGGCCATACTGAGAGGAGCAGCCAGCTCAACCCAGAGCACGTTTCTCTGATGCGCACGTTGCGTGCTGTTTGCACGGGACCCGTGTCCCGCCCGACGGTGCTGTGCACGCCGCCTGTGGCCCGCGCCCCGAGCCAGGCTCCCTCACAGACGCTTGTCCCTTCTGTGGAGTCTGAGAAAAGCTCACAGAAACTTGTGAGGCTTGAGGTTAAAATGTCAGGGGGCTCAGGCAAACCTCTTCCCAAGAGAGACCAGGAGTCGGCCGAGGTAGCCCAGGCCATTCCGTTCCAGTCCTCCCCCGAGGACCCGGCAGCCCCACGCGGGACGTGGGCCCTGGGACAAACACGTGGCTCCAGGACTTGAGGGGCCCGCGGGACCCCGGCAGCTGAAGCAAACCAGCAACTCATGCAGGAGGCGTGACTCTCATCTTCTAGCAAAAAGGAAACATCTCAAAATCACGAAAGACTTCTGGAGGCAAATTGGAGAGGAAATGTGTGGCAGGAGCTCTCAGGCGATGGTGGGTGGGTCCGGGGAGCAGGGTCTTCAGGGCGAGATCCGAAACAAAGTCATCTTCCTCCTGGGAGGTGAAGAAGGTGAGACGCAGCACGGGCGGGGTGAACGGCGAGGGCAGGTCTGTGGGAGCCGGTCCAGGGCTTGGGGCGCCCCCGCAGATGCCCAGGCCTCGCGGTCCTCTTCCCGCCCTCCCTCCTGAGCAAGGCTTCCCCTCGCCTCCTGGACCTGCCAACACTGTGCAAAAGCTGGGGGAAGGGACGAGAGAAAGAGGAAGGAAAAGGCAGACGATGCGATGCAGAGTGGCCGGCCGCGCTGACCAGCACCCCCTGCGCCGCGCTGTCCCCACACCAGGCAGCACGCTCTCGTGCAGACTCTGACAGGTCACCCGGAGAGCTCCGCGCCTGCGCCCCGCCACGCCATCGCACCCGCAGGTGGCTGGGAGCTGCCCCGCCCCGGCCCCATGTCCTCAGCAGAGCTCATACATGGACACGGCCTGAGCCCCGGGGTCCCGGGCACTGTGTCTGCGTGTGGGCCGGTGTGCTGGGCGGGCGCTGGGTGATGAGCTGGGTCTGGGTCCCGTCCTGATGGAGAATCTGGAATTGTTCTCAACCAGGACTTGGATCCTGCTCTCCAGGCCGTTAGGGTAAGCTTGGGGACCCAGATCCAGTAGGGTCTGTTCTCGCCCTCAGAGTCAAGCCCTGTCCCTCCACCTCCCACTCTGGGGTGTCAATCAGGAGGTCTGTAAAACCAGGGAGGCTCGGCTCTGAGGGTGGGGGACAAGACCCCAAAGGCAAGGGGCTCAGAGGAACACAAGCAGGAGAGATGATGGGCAGATGCGCATTCACAAGCTCTGTCGGGTCGGGGGTGAGGGTGGACAGAGAGGGCAAGACTGTGGTGACAGGGACTGTGGTGACAGGGATCATGGTGACAGAGACAGTGGTGACAGGGACAGTGGTGACTGACAGAGACAGTGGTGACTGACAGGGACCATGGTGACTGACAGGGACCGTGGTGACAGGGACAGTGGTGACTGACAGAGACAGTGGTGACTGACAGGGACCATGGTGACTGACAGGGACCGTGGTGACAGGGACCGTGGTGACAGGGACAGTGGTGATTGACAGGGACCGTGGTGACAGGGACAGTGGTGACAGGGACAGTGGTGACAGGGACCGTGGTGACAGGGACAGTGGTGATTGACAGGGACCGTGGTGACAGGGACCGTGGTGACAGGGACAGTGGTGATTGACAGGGACAGTGGTGACAGGGACAGTGGTGATTGACAGGGACCGTGGTGATTGACAGGGACCGTGGTGACAGGGACCGTGGTGACAGGGACCATGGTGACAGGGACAGTGGTGATTGACAGGGACAGTGGTGACAGGGACTGTGGTGACAGGGACAGTGGTGATTGACAGGGACCGTGGTGACAGGGACCGTGGTGACAGGGACCGTGGTGACAGGGACCATGGTGACAGGGACAGTGGTGACAGGGACTGTGGTGACAGGGACAGTGGTGACAGGGACCGTGGTGACAGGGACAGTGGTGACAGGGACCATGGTGATTGACAGGGACCATGGTGACAGGGACAGTGGTGACAGGGACCGTGGTGACAGGGACCATGGTGACAGGGACAGTGGTGACAGGGACCGTGGTGACAGGGACAGTGGTGACAGGGACCGTGGTGACAGGGACAGTGGGGAAAAAATAATGGGAAAATATCCTCAGGTGAGGATTAACAAAACAAAACAAAACAGAAAGGACAATGTGGCAGAGTCTGGGTGGGTCGGATTTAAACCACCTGCCATGTCCCACCGCCCGGGACCGCAGGGACATGGACATCCCCCTGTGAGATGGTGGAAGGATGGACTGTCCATGGGTGCCTGCACGCAGGGGTCTGGGCAGGAGGCTGTCGGGGTGGGGGCATGTGGCCATCGTTTCTCTGTCCTGCACACCATCAGGTGCCGGCGTTTCCATGGCAGCGCCCGAGGCTGACCTCCAAGGCCGCCTGAGAGCCAGGGTCCCTGCCGAATGAAAGCACTTCTGTTGGCGGGTCCACAAGCACCACAAACGGCCATCAGCGGACCTCAGGGGCTTTCTGACGAGGTGGAGACAGTGTCGGGGGGGGTGGGCCGGGCCCCACGCGTGCCGACTCCTCCTCCCGGACAGAGGTCGTGTCCCCCAAGATAGACCCCGCCGCTCCAGGCCCCTCACAGAGGCCGTGCCCCAGGCTGCGCAGGGCCCCTCAGCTGCCCTGGCCCCGCCCACTCGCCCCCTGGGACATGGAGTCTAAGCTACTAGGGAACATACGCCATTGTTTTGTGGGCACAAGTATCTTCTCCTAACGGCTGTGGGACAGGGATGGTGACCACTCCCCCAGCCCAGCCATAGCAGGTGCTGGGTGACGTGGAACGAGCCACACATAGTAGGTGCTGGGTGACATGGAACGAGCCACACATAGTAGGTGCTGGGTGACATGGAACGAGCCACACATAGTAGGTGCTGGGTGACGTGGAACAAGCCACACATAGTAGGTGCCGGGTGATGTGGAACAAGCCACACATAGCAGGTGCTGGGTGACGTGGAACAAGCCACACATAGTAGGTGCTGGGTGACGTGGAACGAGCCACACATAGTAGGTGCTGGGTGACGTGGAACGAGCCACACATAGTAGGTGCTGGGTGACGTGGAACAAGCCACACATAGCAGGTGCTGGGTGACGTGGAACAAGCCACACATAGTAGGTGCTGGGTGACGTGGAACGAGCCACACATAGCAGGTGCTGGGTGACGTGGAACGAGCCAACAAGGACCAAGTTCCTCTAACACAACCACAGGTCAGTAACTCATGCTGAGCCCGGCCGCGGGCGTACTTCAGGAGTTGACGGGGCGGGCTGTGTGCAGGGCAGGGCTCAGCTCTGTCCCTCTGCCTGTATTCACTCTTCTGCCTCAAACTCTACATAAACACGTGATTTCAGTTTTGTCCTTTCTGTTGGGTTGTGTGTGGAATGGATGTGTTAGCTTAGAAATTGTCACCATAACAAACAACGTGCTAGAAAAAAGACGGGGGATAGCTAAGCCAAGGCAAGGCTAAGAATAGAACCTAATTTATGCAAGTTGATTATACTTGTAGCAGGAGTGATAATTAGAGATATTTTGAAGGGAAAAAAAGAAGAGCTTGAAAGTGAAGATAATTGGAAGATTTATTTCTCCTAGGCGAGGAGATAGAGAAGAATGAGATCTTTAATTACATGAATAAGAAAATAATTATTGATAGTCACAAATAAGGTCTCTATTGGCTCAGGGAAGCTCACGGTCTGTCTAATCAATTTAAAATCTAACGAGGGTGTTTAGTAGTGACTAACGTGAGCGAGCCACTCGGGTGCAGTCAGGGGCGTTGTTCCCGGGATTAGGCTCGGAGCAGGCCGTCCTCACAGAAGAGCCCCAGGAGCTGATGTAGACGTGGGGGCCTCAGGCACGGGGGCGTGGACATGGGGGCTGCAGACCCCACAATGCTGAGCCCTCGAGAGCGGGGCCCTTCTGACGCCCTCTGCTCTGGGTCCCACGGCTCTGCTTGCTTCCTCAGGCACCCCATCAGCCAAAATCACACCCTCCGGAGGAGACACCTTTTATAGGGGGCTGCTTCCCATCTTTGCCTTTTGGAACTGCTCATCTAACACTCTCTGAGGACCACTCAATACTGAGTCCCTCCCAGGGAGACCGAGTCCCTCCCACAGGGACCGAGTCCCTCCCACAGAGACCAAGTCTCTCCCAGGGAGACCGAGTCCCTCCCACAGGGACCGAGTCCCTCCCACAGAGACCAAGTCCCTCCCACAGAGACCGAGTCCCTCCCACAGAGACCAAGTCCCTCCCACAGGGACCGAGTCCCTCCCACAGAGACCAAGTCTCTCCCACGGAGACCGAGTCCCTCCCACAGGGACCGAGTCCCTCCCACAGAGACTGAGTCCCTCCCACAGAGACCGAGTCCCTCCCACAGAGACCAAGTCCCTCCCACAGAGACCGAGTCCCTCCCACAGGGCCCGAGTCCCACCCACAGGGACCGAGTCCCTCCCACAGAGACTGAGTCCCTCCCATGGAGACCTTGTCCCTCCCAGGGAGACCAAGTCCCTCCCACAGAGACCGAGTCCCTCCCACAGGGACCGAGTCCCTCCCACAGGGCTGAGTCCCTCCCACAGGGCCAAGTCCCTCCCACAGAGACCGAGTCCCTCCCACAGGGCCGAGTCCCTCCCACAGAGACCGAGTCCCTCCCACAGGGCTGAGTCCCTCCCACAGGGCCGAGTCCCTCCCACAGAGACTGAGTCCCTCCCAGGAAGACCGAGTCCCTCCCACGGAGACCGAGTTCCTCCCACGGAGATGGAGTCCCTCCCACATAGGCGGAGTCCCTCCCACAGAGACCGAGTCCCTCCCAGGAAGACCGAGTCCCACCCACAGGGACCGAGTCCCTCCCACAGAGACCGAGTCCCTCCCAGGAAGACCGAGTCCCACCCACAGGGAACGAGTCCCTCCCACAGAGACCGAGTCCCTCCCACGGAGACCGAGTCCCTCCCACGGAGACCGAGTCCCTCCCACGGAGAAGGAGTCCCTCCCACGAAGACTGAGTCCCTCTCACAGAGACCGAGTCCCTCCCACAGGGACCGAGTCCCTCCCACAGAGACCGAGTCCCTCCCAGGAAGACCGAGTCCCTTCCACAGGGCTGAGTCCCTCCCACAGGGACCGAGTCCCTTCCACAGGGCTGAGTCCCTCCCAGGAAGACTGAGTCCCTCCCACAGAGACCGAGTCCCTCCCACAGGGACCGAGTCCCTCCCACAAGGACCGAGTCCCTCCCACAGAGACCGAGTCCCTCCTACAGGAACCGAGTCCCTCCCACAGGGCTGAGTCCCTCCCAGGAGGACTGAGTCCCTCCCACAGGGCTGAGTCCGTCCCACAGAGACCGAGTCCCTCCCACGGAGAACGAGTCCCTCCCACAGAGACCGAGTCCCTCCCAGGAAGACCGAGTCCCTCCCACAGAGACCGAGTCCCTCCCAGGAAGACCGAGTCCCTCCCACAGGGACCGAGTCCCTCCCACAGGGCTGAGTCCCTCCCACAGAGACCGAGTCCCTCCCACAGAGACCGAGTCCCTCCCAGGAAGACCGAGTCCCTCCCACAGAGACCGAGTCCCTCCCACAGGGACCGAGTCCCTTCCACAGGGCTGAGTCCCTCCCAGGAAGACTGAGTCCCTCCCACAGAGACCGAGTCCCTCCCACAGGGACCGAGTCCCTCCCACAAGGACCGAGTCCCTCCCACAGAGACCGAGTCCCTCCCACAGGAACTGAGTCCCTCCCACAGGGCTGAGTCCCTCCCAGGAAGACTGAGTCCCTCCCACAGGGCTGAGTCCGTCCCACAGAGACCGAGTCCCTCCCACGGAGAACGAGTCCCTCCCACAGAGACCGAGTCCCTCCCAGGAAGACCGAGTCCCTCCCACAGAGACCGAGTCCCTCCCAGGAATACCGAGTCCCACCCACAGGGACCGAGTCCCTCCCACGCAGACCGAGTCCCTCCCACGGAGACCAAGTCCCTCCCACGGAGACCGAGTCCCTCCCACGGAAACGAAGTCCCTCCCACGAAGACCGAGTCCCTCCCACAGAGACCGAGTACCTCTCACAGAGACCGAGTCCCTCCCACAGGACCGAGACCCTCCCACAGAGACCGAGTCCCTCCCACAGGGCCGAGTCCCTCCCACAGGGCCGAGTCCCTCCCACAGAGACCGAGTCCCTCCCAGGAAGACCGAGTCCCTCCCACAGAGACCGAGTCCCTCCCACAGGGCTGAGTCCCTCCCACAGAGACCGAGTCCCTCCCACGGAGACCGAGTCCCACCCACAGGGACCGAGTCCCTCCCAGGAAGACCGAGTCCCTCCCACAGAGACCGAGTCCCTCCCACAGGGCTGAGTCCCTCCCACAGAGACCGAGTCCCTCCCACAGAGACCGAGTCCCTCCCAGGAAGACCGAGTTCCTCCCACAGAGACCGAGTCCCTCCCACAGGGACCGAGTCCCTTCCACAGGGCTGAGTCCCTCCCAGGAAGACTGAGTCCCTCCCACAGAGACCGAGTCCCTCCCACAGGGACCGAGTCCCTCCCACAAGGACCGAGTCCCTCCCACAGAGACCAAGTCCCTCCCACAGGAACTGAGTCCCTCCCACAGGGCTGAGTCCCTCCCAGGAAGACTGAGTCCCTCCCACAGGGCTGAGTCCGTCCCACAGAGACCGAGTCCCTCCCACGGAGAACGAGTCCCTCCCACAGAGACCGAGTCCCTCCCAGGAAGACCGAGTCCCTCCCACAGAGACCGAGTCCCTCCCAGGAATACCGAGTCCCACCCACAGGGACCGAGTCCCTCCCACGCAGACCGAGTCCCTCCCACGGAGACCAAGTCCCTCCCACGGAGACCGAGTCCCTCCCACGGAAACGAAGTCCCTCCCACGAAGACCGAGTCCCTCCCACAGAGACCGAGTACCTCTCACAGAGACCGAGTCCCTCCCACAGGACCGAGACCCTCCCACAGAGACCGAGTCCCTCCCACAGGGCCGAGTCCCTCCCACAGGGCCGAGTCCCTCCCACAGAGACCGAGTCCCTCCCAGGAAGACCGAGTCCCTCCCACAGAGACCGAGTCCCTCCCACAGGGCTGAGTCCCTTCCACAGAGACCGAGTCCCTCCCACGGAGACCGAGTCCCACCCACAGGGACCGAGTCCCTCCCAGGAAGACCTAGTCCCACCCACAGGGACCGAGTCCCTCCCACAGAGACCGAGTCCCTCCCACAGAGACCGAGTCCCTCCCACAGGGCTGAGTCCCTCCCACAGAGACCGAGTCCCTCCCACGGAGACCGAGTCCCACCCACAGGGACCGAGTCCCTCCCAGGAAGACCTAGTCCCACCCACAGGGACCGAGTCCCTCCCACAGAGACCGAGTCCCTCCCACAGAGACCGAGTCCCTCCCACAGGGCTGAGTCCCTCCCACAGAGACCGAGTCCCTCCCAGGAAGACCGAGTCCCACCCACAGGGACCGAGTCCCTCCCACAGAGACCGAGTCCCTCCCACAGAGACCGAGTCCCTCCCACAGGGCTGAGTCCCTCCCACAGAGACCGAGTCCCTCCCAGGAAGACCGAGTCCCACCCACAGGGACCGAGTCCCTCCCAGGAAGACCGAGTCCCACCCACAGGGACCGAGTCCCTCCCACGGAGACTGAGTCCCTCCCATGGAGACCGAGTCCCTCCCACGGAGACCGAGTCCCTCCCACAGGGCCGAGTCCCTCCCACAGAGACCGAGTCCCTCCCACAGGGACCGAGTACCTCCCACAGGGCCGAGTCCCTCCCAGGGAGACCTAGTCCCTCCCACGGAGACCGAGTCCCTCCCACAGAGACCGAGTCCCTCCCACAGAGACCGAGCCCCTCCCACAGGGACCGAGTCCCTCCCACAGGGCTGAGTCCCTCCCAGGAAGACTGAGTCCCTCCCACAGGGCTGAGTCCCTCCCACAGAGACCGAGTCCCTCCCACGGAGACCGAGTCCCTCCCACAGAGACCGAGTCCCTCCCAGGAAGACCGAGTCCCACCCAGAGGGACCGAGTCCCTCCCAGGAAGACCGAGTCCCACCCACAGGGACCGAGTCCCTCCCAGGAAGACCGAGTCCCACCCACAGGGACCGAGTCCCTCCCACGGAGACTGAGTCCCTCCCACGGAGACCGAGTCCCTCCCACGGAGACCGAGTCCCTCCCACAGGGCCGAGTCCCTCCCACAGAGACCGAGTCCCTCCCAGGAAGACTGAGTCCCTCCCACAGAGACCGAGTCCCTCCCACAGGGACCGAGTCCCTCCCACACAGACCGAGTCCCTCCCACAGGGACCGAGTCCCTCCCACAGGGCTGAGTCCCTCCCAGGAAGACTGAGTCCCTCCCACAGGGCTGAGTCCCTCCCACAGAGACCGAGTCCCTCCCACGGAGACCAAGTCCCTCCCACAGAGACCGAGTCCCTCCCAGGAAGACCGAGTCCCACCCACAGGGACCGAGTCCCTCCCACAGAGACCGAGTCCCTCCCAGGAAGACCGAGTCCCACTCACAGGGACCGAGTCCCTCCCAAGGAGACCGAGTCCCTCCCACGGAGACCGAGTCCCTCCCAGGGAGACCTAGTCCCTCCCACGGAGACCGAGTCCCTCCCACAGTGCTGAGTCCCTCCCAGGAAGACTGAGTCCCTCCCACATAGACCGCGTCCCTCCCACAGGGACCGAGTCCCTCCCACAGAGACCGAGTCCCTCCCACAGGGACCGAGTCCCTCCCACAGGGCTGAGTCCCTCCCAGGAAGACTGAGTCCCTCCCACAGGGCTGAGTCCCTCCCACAGAGACCGAGTCCCTCCCACGGAGACCGAGTCCCTCCCACAGAGACCGAGTCCCTCCCAGGAAGACCGAGTCCCACCCACAGGGACCGAATCCCTCCCAGGAAGACCGAGTCCCACCCACAGGGACCGAGTCCCTCCCAGGAAGACCGAGTCCCTCCCACAGGGACCAAGTCCCTCCCACAGGGCTGAGTCCCTCCCACGGAGACCGAGTCCCTCCCACGGAGACTGAGTCCCTCCCACGGAGACCGAGTCCCTCCCACAGGGACCTTGTCCCTCCCACAGAGACCGAGTCCCTCCCACGGAGACCGAGTCCCTCCCACAGGGACCTTGTCCCTCCCACCAGGGGCAACACAGTGCTGCCTAAGGAACCTGATGGTGCCCCTGGCACGTGGGAACTCACCAGCCTCCCTCCTCAGCAGCTCCAAGTCTCGGGGCTCCTGCGGGGGTGTCACTGGTCTGATGTCCTCGGCCCACTCCCCGGGGCACGTGCTAGGCTCAGCCCCGCGGAGCCTGAGGCGCCTGGCCTCCGCTCCTGCCCCCAGCCCAGGGCTGCTCACGCCCTGCTCTCCGAGGGTCCCCGGCAGACAGACCCTCCCCGCGGAGAGCCTCCTGCCTTTGAAGAGAGAAGAGCTGGGTGGGCAACGCAGGTGGCAGTTACAACGCCCCGTTATTGACTTTGGGAAGAGGGACTTGCGGCTTCACTGGAGCAGCTCTTAGCGGCTCAGGCTGTGGGCCAGGCCGAGTTTTCTGAAGGAAGGTGCCCTCTGCGAAAACCTGAGTCAGAATTCATCAGGAGAGCCAGCCCGAGTCCCGCCAGGGCCACAGGCTGTCCTGAGTGTCCTTGACGAAGCCCCGCCCACCTAGCTGGGGGAGGGAGTCTTCATCCTCAGAACTAAATCGCCACCAGAGCCAGCCTGCTGCCCCCCCCCCCCACCCAGAGGAGGCCACGGACGCGGCACGGTGGGGAGCCGGGCCAGCCACATGTCCTCCGCCCCCAGGTGCCCACGAGACTCTGCAGCTCCCACCCCCTCCTGCCCCTTGGCCAGTGGCTCTGCCCTGAGCTAACGGGGTGATGCAGTGGGGACCCTGAGAGCCCGTCCTGTCCCGGGCCCCATGTCTCTCAGTCCGCAGGCCCCGACACTGGTATTCTCTGTGCCTAGACGGTCTCAGCGTCTCCCCGTCGCTGTCCTCTGCCCTGTTCACCAGGTGACAGAGCCCCCCAGCCTCCCCCTCCCCCGTCGGCCCAGGAAAGGTTGTTCTTGTAGGACAGCGCCCCTGAGCACCACCGAGTGCTCGCAGGGTGGCTGAGACGGAAGTGGTGGGAGGAGGTGGGTTCCTCTCCGGGACAGGACAGAGGCCGAGGGGCAACTGTGACCTCCTTCACCTCCGCCACCTGAAGCCTGGCCACGCGGTCCCCACCTCCTGAGGCCAACGGGGGGTGCCTGGTGTGCGGAGACGGGCCATTTCCCCAGAATCGTGGTGCCCAGTCACCTTGGGGCACTGAGGACGCTGCAGAGCCGGGAACGGGTCCCAAGGGAGCAGGGGCTCAGACAGGGGACCGAGCAGCGCTGGGCACAGCGCCGACCTAGGTCTGAGCAGGGGCTCACAGCCCAGCTCAGGCTCCGTCCTCGCCTGGGACCTGTGCCAGGACGCGGAGTCCGAGATCCAGGGGGAGCCTTCAAGGCGAGTTAAGGGAAGAAGGCGTGGCTCACGGGAGGCGCCTTCGTCCCAGAGGTCAGCCATTGTCTTCATCAGAACGCACTCGGCGCTGCACACCCCGCCGTGCGGCTGCAGCAAGAGCGACGCTGGGGGAGGGTCTCTGTGCTGATGCCGGTGGAGATGGCACGAGGGACCCGAGTGGAACAGACCTGCGGAGAACTGGGGACGCTTGCGGGTGACCCCCTGTGGGGGAGCCCCTGACGCGGCCACCCAGGGCCGCTTCGAGCTTCAGATCAGGTGCCCTGTGTCACGAGTCCACGGCGTGGCTCCCGGGAGTGTTCGCTCTGCTGTGCACGAGCCAAGGAGCCATTGTGCTCACTCCGGGACATCGTGCACACCTGTCCAATAGCGACGGCTTGACCCTGGAGGTCACTCGGGGTGCTCAGATGCCACGGCGAGGGGGCCAGGGGCCAGTCCTGCTTCCTGATCCGCACAGAGCGGGGCTCAGAGCCAGTAGCCACCCCTTCTCCCCGCGGGGTAGCACAGGACACGGAGTTTTCTTAAAAGCCTGCGCTCCGGCTCCCCGGGTGGGCAGTGCCACCGCGAGGCACCGCCGCGGGCCTGGTCGGAGCAAGCGTTAGGGGGCAGTTCTGGGAAGCGTTGACTCTCCGGGACCAGGTGGTCCCTCTTCTTCCTCATTGCTTTCTCCCCAATCCCTTCTCCCCGCCTCCCCCTCCTCCTCCTGGAGAGAGTGGGTGCGGGCCAGGAGCTGGAGCACCCGCTTTGTGGCCAGGAGGCCTTCATAGGAAAGGCACCAAGAGTGGGCTCTGAGGGCGGTGCCCTCACAGGACTGCTGCCAAGCCCTCTGCCCACCCCCACCGCCCACCCCCCCCCCCCCAAACAGGAGGGTACCTCCTCCCGGGTTTTACTGAAACTCAGTAGCATTCTTCGTAGTACCTATTCACGCCCAGAGCAGAATGAATTCCGAGAAGGGGCTATGCTTTGCTAGGGAGATCCATCCGCACAAAACTTTTCGGGCAGCACACAGCGGCGGGACCGGCACCCACACGAACACAGTAAACTGCCAAGAAGGTCCGAGACACAGGTGCGGGGAGCCACACGGAGCAGCCGTGGTTTGTGAGGCGTGATAGAAAGCCTCGCTGGAGAAGGTAAGTTGTGAGGAGACATTTTTAACTGGGAATGACCAATAGAATTAAAATACAACCCAGCCCGGTAAGAGAAAGCACCCCTGTGCTTGCTCACTCCCTGGGTGCAGGCAGCTCAATGTACCCCAAATTCCAGCAAACATTAGAGCTGATAAAGACTATTTTCATCGACAGCTGCAGACCGAGGCCAAGCTAACTGGTGTTTATTAAGACATCTTTGGGGAAACAAGAAAACCCCGAAGGACCTGTTACCCCGAAGTCGGTCACTTCCCGTTGTTTGGGTGTTAAGGGTAAGTTAGTGCCTCGCCGGTTCCCGTCCGGGCCGGGTTTGAAGTGAACGGAGGCGCTCCGTGTGCTCTCAGCGGGGATTATAGTCCCAGAAACGTAACCGTGCAGAAAACCTGGGACTAGACAGTAATTTGCTTAAATTCCGTCTTCATATTAAATGATCGTCTGCTTTTTTTCTCTTTGTTTTTGTTTTATTGCCTTTTATTCCTTATTTATATTCAGTCGCTGCCTCCAGCCTGCTAAAACACAGAAAGTCACTGTAATTAATTTCTCATAAGAAACAAGATGGACACAGATATCACGTGGGAAGTTCATCCTTTTAGCCTCATCCCACAGACGGTCCTCAGGAGCCTTGTTCTGCCATCGCCCAGCAGGCCCTCACGCCAAGGTCACCTCACCACAGCGAAGAGGGACAGGCAGGCTCTTCAGACCCATGGCAAAGGAGGGGCTTTGCTCAGAATGGCGGCTGCATCCAGACCTGTTGTTCAGAGTGCTTCCGAGAACCAGATATCATGGATACGGTGTGAGGGCCGATCACCGAGGTGTGACCGGCACGCCAGGTCAGCTGCGGTCTCCACTCCTTCCATTGTCCACCGGGCCTGGCCACTGCCGGGCGGAGAAGAGTCAAAACCCAAAGGGGTGACGACTATTGCCACCGCGACGAAGCACCTTCGCTTTGACAGAAGGCAGGTGGGTCATTGGTGCAAATGGAGACTGCAAGGAGCTACTGGGATGTCCCCGTGCCAAGCTGGCAGCTGTCCCCACTCTGTCCCGGGCCTCGGTCCCCGAGGGTCAGCAGGAGTGAGCACACGCGTCTGCCTTCCCCTCGCCCTAAAGAGCCCGGTTCCAGACCTGCCTAGCGTTCCCATGTTCTGCACCTCTTGCCATAAGTGTGACACATACGCTCAGTGTGCTTGGACACGGATGTCAGCTGGTGGTCATCCTTGTGTTTAGAGTAGAATTCGACCTGCCGCTGACTCCAGCCTCTTCCTTTTCACACGTGAGGAAGCTGAGACCAAGGGGGTGGCTGCTTATTCAAAGCTACACCACAGCCGGGCCTGCGTAGGGCAGTGGTTGAGCACCAACCTATGAACCAGGAGGTCACAGTTCAATTCCTGGTCACAGCACATGCCTGGGTTGTGGGCTAGATCTCCAGTGTGGGGCGTGCAGGAGGCACAATCAGTGATTCTCTTCATCACTGATGTTTCTCTC
The DNA here is from genome assembly GCF_951640355.1 of Cnephaeus nilssonii. Lineage (NCBI taxonomy): Eukaryota > Metazoa > Chordata > Mammalia > Chiroptera > Vespertilionidae > Cnephaeus > Cnephaeus nilssonii. The sequence continues at coordinate 80,096,294 of NC_137083.1, read as the reverse complement.
TCTCTCTCTCTTCATCTCTGAAATCAATAAAAATAAATTTAAAAAAATCAAAGTTACACCATGTACTAGATGGTACGAAAGCAGGATTAGAACCACACCTTCCGAAGCCGTGGCCTGGGTTGTTGTTTTTTATTTTGCCACTCTATGGCAATTCTTTTTTATTTTTCTTTTCTTATTTTTAATCCTCACCAAGGATATATTGATTTTTACAGAGAGAAGGGAGAGAGAGGAGAGGTGAGAGAGAAACATCGATTGTTGCCTCCTGTATGCACCCCAACTGGGGATCGAAACCACAGCCTAGGTCTGTGCCCTGACCGGGAACTGACCCTGCACAGGACGCTGCTGCAGCCAGCCAGGCCCGGCCAGGGCCGCACTGTGTTTCGGATGCAAGGAAAGTGCAGAGCTCTCCTTCCGTGGGTTCAGAGAAATTTCTCCCAAAGGAAAGCTTATCACATGACTTGAAACCTACCGTCAAGGAATCACGTCCTGCTCCTCCATACGTTAGACAAAGGGCCAAGTGCACCCAGCAAGTCCAATCAGTCAGGGAGCGGCTCTATTCGCAACCGCCCAGCGGTGGGAGCCGCCCAGGCGCCCCTGATGAGCGAATGCACACCCACAGCGTCTGGCCCGTGTGGAATGTTCTCAGCCTCGAGAAGGAAGCCATGGCCTTGGCGCAGCGTGGGCGCACCTGGAGGACATGATGCCACGTGAAATCAGCAGTCACGAGAGGACAAACTCTGATGATCCCAGTGTGCGAGGTCCCTAGAGCCGCCAAATCCACAGGGACGGAGAGTACAGCGGGGCCGGGGTCGGGGCCCGAGTCCGTGTTTAGTGGGACGTGTTGTGGTCTGCTCTGTGAAAAGGTGCGGAAGCTGTGTTCGCAACAGGGTGAATGTGCTTACTGCTGACGGACTGTACCCTTCGAATGGTTAAGATGGTTCCGTTCATGTTATGTCTTTCTATCACATTTTTTTAAATTTCTAAAATGACAGACAGTTCCTTTAATACTATCGCCAAACAAAACCTGCGCTCGCCGTAGGACATGCTCAGATAGGCTTCACACACAGCGGCGCCCCTCCCCACTACCGCCCGCGGGAATATTTTGTCTCACTTCCCCCGTTTCCAAATCTGCTAAGAAGAAATCAAGCTCAGGGCCCCGCTCTCTGCAACACTGTAGCCGAGACCAACGAAGACACGTTCAGAGGCCGCTGCGTGGCCCCGCGGACCCACTCAAAGCACGCAGGCCTCGAAACGAACTCGTGTGACACAACAGACACTGCCTCTGCTCACTTCGTTTTCATCGTTTCCATCCGGCGGGTCAGCATCGAGGCCCTTGTGAATGCCATTCTGTTCAGCTTAGCAGTTTGTTCCTATTGTCATTTCTTAGTTATTTCTAAGGAGTTCTCAAGTATCACGTGTAAGAGGAATTCTGGGAAATGAGAAGCACGTTCCGGCCATGGACTCGGGACAGTTGGGATGAACACCGAGCAACCACACGTGCAATTTCAATGCTTCCAAAGCTTAGCCAGACCCGTGTGAGGCCCTGGTGCACACTCGCACATGCTCAGCCCCGGTGTGCGCTCACACGTGACCAATGCTGCTGTGAGCTCACATGTGCTACTGCTGCTGTGAGCTCACATGTGATCAATGCTGCTGTATGCTCACACATGCTGCTGCTGCTGTGCGCTCACATGTGATCAATGCTGCTGTATGCTCACATGTGCTACTGCTGCTGTGCGCTCACACGTGACCAATGCTGCTGTGCACTCACACGTGCTCAGTGCTGGTGTGCACTCACACGTGATCAATGCTGCTGTGCACTCACATGTGCTGCTGCTGCTGTGCGCTCACACGTGATCAATGCTGCTGTGCACTCACACGTGCTCAGTGCTGGTGTGCACTCACACGTGATCAATGCTGCTGTGCACTCACATGTGCTACTGCTGCTGTGCGCTCACATGTGATCAATGCTGCTGTGCACTCACACGTGCTCAGTGCTGGTGTGCACTCACACGTGATCAATGCTGCTGTGCACTCACATGTGCTGCTGCTGCTGTGCGCTCACACGTGATCAATGCTGCTGTGCACTCACACGTGCTCAGTGCTGGTGTGCACTCACACGTGATCAATGCTGCTGTGCACTCACACGTGCTCAGTGCTGGTGTGCACTCACACGTGATCAATTCTGCTGTGCACTCACATGTGCTACTGCTGCTGTGCGCTCACACATGATCAATGTTGCTGTGCACTCACACGTGATCAATGCTGCTGTGCACTCACATGTGCTACTGCTGCTGTGTGCTCACACATGATCTATGTTGCTGTGCACTCACATGTGCTCAGTCCTGATGTGTGCTCACACATGCTCACTGCTGCTGTGCACTCACATGTGTTCAGTCCTGGTGTGTGCTCATACATTCTCCATGCTGCTGTGAGCTCACATGTGCTCAATCCTGGTGTGTGCTCACAAGTCATCGGGGCTGGCTCCTCCCACAGTCTCTCTGCTTGGCGTGCAGACAGCTGTCTTCTTGCTGTGTCCTCACGTGGCCATCCTCTGTGTGTGTCCTCATCTCTTCCTCTAAGGACAGCAGCCACAGGCCCTCACTTTACCCGTCACCTCTTCAGGGCCCTTCCCCCCACTTCGCCACGTGCGGAGGTCCTCGTGACTGCCGTGGGGACAGAGTTCAGCCCACAGCAGCGATCCTGGCTCGCCGGCCCTCCGGAGACTGCACCCTGCCCTCCTGCGCTGACCTGGGTAACCCTACAGCGACGTTTACCTATTTTCCTCCGTAATACGTCTATTTGTTCAAATCTGTTTTCTAAAAGAATTGGGAAGGTCCAGGCACCGTATGTGCACATCCTCAACCTGCTAAGCAGCCCTTTCCTTAACCCCTGAGACAGGTGCAGAGCGCGTACATGGTGACGCTTACCTGCAGCCGGACCTGCGGAGCCGGCCGAGGCCACCGACTCACGCGGTGCGGGAAGTGACGCGGCGACCAGGCAACGCGGCGGCATTTCCGCAGACGCCGGGGCCGCGGTATCACAGCGTGCTCCCGGGACAAACGGCGGCTCGCGATGGGCACATTCCTGTGCGGCCCCTGGGCCGGTGCTGACGCATGTGCTTCTGAACTCCGGTCCGGGTTATGATTGCCAGTGGGCCAAGTGTGGGTGACATAAACATGTTCCTCATAAAGACTTCCATGACAAAACACAGCAGAGTGCCTGAGGCAGGGGAGCACACAGGGACGCGGGTGTCAGGAAATTCGAGGATCATTTCCTCGCCCTGGGTCACCCACCATCGCACCTCCCCCAGGCTGGCAGGCCCGCTCCTCAGGCTCCGGAGAGAAGTAGGGGACACAGCGGCCTGGGGACGGGACAGGCCTCTGGAATCTGCTGGCACCACGGAGCAGAGCCACGCCTCCCCGCCGTCATCAGCTCAGAGACCCCGCTCTCCCGTATTGGGGGAGCGCGCATTTGGCCGCTGCCCTGGAGGGGACCCCGGTGGCTGAGGAGGAGCAGAAGGAAGACAGGAAAGTGTCAGGCTGAGGAAAGAAGAGGGAAGGTGAACTCTCGGCGGAAGCAGCGGTGGTACCTCCCAGTTATCAGTTGCAAGTATGAGGCCGGGAGTTCCGGGTAAAGCTCATGTGAGTGCTGCCCCCAGACACGGAGGTGCACCCGTCCCTGCATCCGCCGCAGAATGGCTGGACGGCGCCGGCAGGGCAAGCAGCATCGCGGGGCCAGGGCCCGGGGCCCGGAAGACGCGCACAGTGAGCCAGCACCCTCCGGCGCTGGAATCACAGCCCGCCCAGCTCTGCGGAGCTCCCAGCGGGACGGGCAGACAGGTAAAGCAGGCTGTGGCTTGTGGCATGGATGACGGCTGCACTCAGTGGAAAAGGGAGTAGGGGACACAGGACCAGAGAGCAGGTAGGTTGAGGGCAAGACCTGGCCAATGACAGCTGGTCCAAGGTGTCTTCATGTCCCCAACAGTCTCAGCACAGAGAGTGCCGGAGGCTGGGTTCCGAGCCAGATGCACACGGGCCACATGCAGGCATGGCAGACGCGTAAGGAGGCCCTCCACCACCTGGTCCCTCGACCCAGTAGGACAGTCAGCACACGTGATGGTCATTGGCAGGCATGGGTCCTCCCAGGGGCATGGCCAACAGGGAGCGGTGACATCAGACTAAGGGCTAGTGACCGCCTACGGCAGTGGTCGGCAAACTCATTAGTCAACAGAGCCAAATATCAACAGTACAACGATGAAATTTCTTTTGAGAGCCACATTTTTTAAACTTAAACTTCTTCTAACGCCACTTCTTCAAAATAGATTCGCCCAGGCCGTGGTATTTTGTGGAAGAGCCACACTCAAGGGGCCAAAGATCCGCCTGTGGTTCACGAGCCGCAGTTTGCCGACCACGGTCCTACAGAGTCAAGGTCACCTCCACACTGAGCCTGTGTCACCTCCACCCTGAGCCTGTGCCACCTCAACACTGAGCCTGTGCCACCTCCACACTGAGCCTGTGTCACCTACACACTGAGCCTGTGTCACCTCCACCCTGAGCCTGTGCCACCTCCACACGGAGCCTGTGTCACCTCAACACTGAGCCTGTGTCACCTCCACACTGAGCCCAGGGCACCTCCACACTGAGCCTGTGACACCTCCACACTGAGCCTGTGTCACCTCCACACGGAGCCTGTGTCACCTCCACACGGAGCCTGTGTCACCTCCACACTGAGCCTGTGCCACCTCCACACTGAGCCTGTGTCACCTCCACACTGAGCCCAGGTCACCTCCACCCTGAGCCTGTGCCACCTCCACACGGAGCCTGTGTCACCTCCACACTGAGCCTGTGTCACCTCCACCCTGAGCCTGTGCCACCTCCACACGGAGCCTGTGTCACCTCAACACTGAGCCTGTGTCACCTCCACACTGAGCCCAGGGCACCTCCACACTGAGCCTGTGACACCTCCACACTGAGCCTGTGTCACCTCCACACGGAGCCTGTGTCACCTCCACACTAAGCCTGTGCCACCTCCACACTGAGCCTGTGCCACCTCCACACGGAGCCTGTGTCACCTCCACACTGAGCCTGTGTCACCTCCACACTGAGCCCAGGGCACCTCCACACTGAGCCTGTGACACCTCCACACTGAGCCTGTGTCACCTCCACACTGAGCCCAGGGCACCTCCACACTGAGCCTGTGACACCTCCACACGGAGCCTGTGTCACCTCCACACTGAGCCCAGGGCACCTCCACACTGAGCCTGTGTCACCTCCACACTGAGCCTAGGGCACCTCCACACTGAGCCTGTGCCACCTCCACACGGAGCCTGTGTCATCTCAACACTGAGCCTGTGTCACCTCCACACTAAGCCTGTGCCACCTCCACACTGAGCCTGTGCCACCTCCACACGGAGCCTGTGTCACCTCCACACTGAGCCTGTGTCACCTCCACACTGAGCCCAGGGCACCTCCACACTGAGCCTGTGACACCTCCACACTGAGCCTGTGCCACCTCCACACTGAGCCTGTGTCACCTCCACACTGAGCCTGTGTCACCTCCACACTGAGCCTGTGTCACCTCCACACTGAGCCCAGGGCACCTCCACACTGAGCCTGTGACACCTCCACACGGAGCCTGTGTCACCTCCACACTGAGCCCAGGGCACCTCCACACTGAGCCTGTGACACCTCCACACGGAGCCTGTGTCACCTCCACACGGAGCCCAGGTCACCTCCACACTGAGCCTGTGTCACCTCCACACTGAGCCCAGGGGACCTCCACACTGAGCCTGTGTCACCTCCACACTGAGCCTGTGACACCTCCACACTGAGCCTTTGCCACCTCCACACTGAGCCTGTGTCACCTCCACACAGAGCCCAGGTCACCTCCACACTGAGCCTGTGACACCTCCACACTGAGCCTGTGTCACCTCCACACTGAGCCCAGGGCACCTCCACACTGAGCCTGTGACACCTCCACACTGAGCCTGTGTCACCTCCACACTGAGCCCAGGTCACCTCCACACTGAGCCTGTGACACCTCCACACTGAGCCTTTGCCACCTCCACACTGAGCCTGTGTCACCTCCACACGGAGCCCAGATCACCTCCACATTGAGCCTGTGTCACCTCCACACTGAGCCTCTGTCACCTCCACACTGAGCCCAGGTCACCTCCACACTGAGCCTGTGTCACCTCCACATTGAGCCCAGGTCACCTCCACACGGAGCCCAGGTCACCTCCACACTGAGCCCAGGTCACCTCCACACTGAGCCTGTGTCACCTCCACACTGAGCCTCTGTCACCTCCACACTGAGCTTGTGTTACCTCCACACTGAGCCTGTGACACCTCCACACTGAGCCTGTGTCACCTCCACACTGAGCCTCTGTCACCTCCACACTGAGCCTGTGTCACCTCCACACGGAGCCTGTGTCACCTCCACACGGAGCCCAGGTCACCTCCACACGGAGCCTGTGTCACCTCCACACGGAGCCCAGGTCACCTCCACACGGAGCCTGTGTCACCTCCACACTGAGCCCAGGTCACCTCCACACGGAGCCCAGGTCACCTCCACACGGAGCCTGTGTCACCTCCACACTGAGCCTGTGTCACCTCCACACTGAGCCTGTGTCACCTCCACACTGAGCCTGTGACACCTCCACACTGAGCCTGTGACACCTCCACACTGAGCCTCTGTCACCTCCACACGGAGCCTGTGTCACCTCCACACTGAGCCTGTGTCACCTCCACACTGAGCCCAGGGCACCTCCACACTGAGCCTGTGACACCTCCACACGGAGCCTGTGTCACCTCCACACTGAGCCCAGGGCACCTCCACACTGAGCCTGTGACACCTCCACACGGAGCCTGTGTCACCTCCACACGGAGCCCAGGTCACCTCCACACTGAGCCTGTGTCACCTCCACACTGAGCCCAGGGGACCTCCACACTGAGCCTGTGTCACCTCCACACTGAGCCTGTGACACCTCCACACTGAGCCTTTGCCACCTCCACACTGAGCCTGTGTCACCTCCACACAGAGCCCAGGTCACCTCCACACTGAGCCTGTGACACCTCCACACTGAGCCTGTGTCACCTCCACACTGAGCCCAGGGCACCTCCACACTGAGCCTGTGACACCTCCACACTGAGCCTGTGTCACCTCCACACTGAGCCCAGGTCACCTCCACACTGAGCCTGTGACACCTCCACACTGAGCCTTTGCCACCTCCACACTGAGCCTGTGTCACCTCCACACGGAGCCCAGATCACCTCCACATTGAGCCTGTGTCACCTCCACACTGAGCCTGTGTCACCTCCACACTGAGCCCAGGTCACCTCCACACTGAGCCTGTGTCACCTCCACATTGAGCCCAGGTCACCTCCACACGGAGCCCAGGTCACCTCCACACTGAGCCCAGGTCACCTCCACACTGAGCCTGTGTCACCTCCACACTGAGCCTCTGTCACCTCCACACTGAGCTTGTGTTACCTCCACACTGAGCCTGTGACACCTCCACACTGAGCCTGTGTCACCTCCACACTGAGCCTCTGTCACCTCCACACTGAGCCTGTGTCACCTCCACACGGAGCCTGTGTCACCTCCACACGGAGCCCAGGTCACCTCCACACGGAGCCTGTGTCACCTCCACACGGAGCCCAGGTCACCTCCACACGGAGCCTGTGTCACCTCCACACTGAGCCCAGGTCACCTCCACACGGAGCCCAGGTCACCTCCACACGGAGCCTGTGTCACCTCCACACTGAGCCTGTGTCACCTCCACACTGAGCCTGTGTCACCTCCACACTGAGCCTGTGACACCTCCACACTGAGCCTGTGACACCTCCACACTGAGCCTCTGTCACCTCCACACGGAGCCTGTGTCACCTCCACACGGAGCCTCTGTCACCTCCACACGGAGCCCAGGTCACCTCCACACTGAGCCCAGGTCACCTCCACACTGAGCCCAGGTCACCTCCACATGGAGCCTGTGTCACCTCCACACGGAGCCCAGGTCACCTCCACACGGAGCCTGTGTCACCTCCACACTGAGCCCAGGTCACCTCCACACTGAGCCCAGGTCACCTCCACATGGAGCCTGTGTCACCTCCACACGGAGCCCAGGTCACCTCCACACGGAGCCTGTGTCACCTCCACACTGAGCCCAGGTCACCTCCACATGGAGCCTGTGTCACCTCCACACTGAGCCCAGGTCACCTCCACACTGAGCCCAGGGCACCTCCACCCTGAGCCTGTGTCACCTCCACACTGAGCCCAGGTCACCTCCACACGGAGCCTGTGTCACCTCCACACTGAGCCCAGGGTCCTGGCCCAAACTGCAGGTGTCTCCCAGAGAGGGCAGCGGCCAGGGAACCCCCTACTGTTTCCTGCTCAGAGGAGAGCAGGAGCTCATTACTGCCCCGCTCCCACTCTGCCTCAGCCAGTTCCCGCTGTGCCTCCGTGTTCTCCTCTATGAATGGGGCTTGAGAAGAGGACCGCCTACCTCGTGGGTGTGTCTGAGGACTAAGGAGCTAATCTGTGGAGAGCGCTTAGCTGGGAGCCTGGCAGGCACACGCTGGTGCTTATGGGCTCCTCTGTCACTGTTGTTAGTCATCGCCTAGGAAGATGGGCAGGCCGGGGCGGGGTGGGGAGGGGTGGAGGAGGCTGGAACCAGGCAGCACTGAGGTAGGATCGTTGGGGACAATGTCACGGCCACGGGTGTTCTATGGAAGGAGGCTTAGGCTACAGCAGAGAGGACCCCGGAAAGGAGAAAGGCAGTAGGAAGCCTGGAAAACTTCCGTCCAGGGCGGACGCTCTTGGGCCTGGATGGCCCCGAGAAGCTGCCAGTGCCACCAGGACCCCCGCTCCTCCTCTTGGGAGCTGTGCTACCCTGAGCAAGCCGTTCTCTGAGCCCGGTTCCCGTGAAGGCCTGGCCCTCACAGCTCTGCCCAAATGGATGTCAGAGAGTCAATGAGGCCTGCTTGCTGGCAGGACTCACAGCAGGCGTGAGTACAGGGCGGGCCGTGGCCAGCCCATGCCGTGGCCACCTGTAAACTGTGATGTGAGAGCAGCCAGCCTTTCAGTGGATGGAGCCCAAGACATCCACCCACCTTCAAACCCCACCATTACCGCTTCATTCCTTCGCCGCTTCAGTCCCTGTTCCACAGGCGTTACCTAAACCCACCCAGTGATGGCACAGCCTCCGAGCCCTGCCTCCTACCTGCCCGGCCCTTTTCCTGGGTGGACATCACCATCGCCCTGGGTCAAGCTGGACACCCATTCCGCCAGCTTTGCCCCCGGCCTCCTAAAGCCTCCTGCCTCTCCCTCCTGCCCCGCCCCTTCCCAAATCTGGACACCGCAGGCCCCGGTTATCTCTGAGCCAGGCTCCCCAGCTCCTGTCAGCCTCATGATGTCCTCTCTCATCTGCCCTCTGCAAAGACCCCCACGTGACCTGTCTGCTGGTTTGGCCCACACTGCACTGACATTCGGGTGGGCCCCAAAGGCTGACGATGGTAATTCCATTTGGTGGGCTCTAAAGGCTGAGAGGACTGTGCGCATTTCCTGCAGCACCTGCTCCTCTCTCCTCCCTTCTTTCCTCGCCATCGCCTCCTCCAGAAAGCACCTCTTGACCAACCCTTGCTCCCATTAAGTAGTGCCCATGCTCCTAAAATCACCTTGGGAATAATGCCACACTTACCGCCTTGACTTCTGACTGCTTCCTTTCCCATCGCTGGCTCTCGTCCTAAAACTCACAGGGCAGGGATGAAGTTTAATCTCCCCAGTCCCTGGAGCCCAGCAGCCCTCAGTTAATATTTACTGAATGAATCAGGGGGCATGTTAGCTGGAGCTCATTCACACTAGCATGTAAATGGCTGATACTCATCTTTTCCTGAGAACAACTCCTGATAGGGGAGCCAGAGGGGAAATCCCCGGAGGCCAGAGCAGGTGGAGAGAAGGCAGCAGCCCCACTGGAGGCTGGGGGGGGGGAGGGAGGGGGGCGCACAGCTCAGCTTTGCACACTTCCCTTCCAAAGACCGGCTTCCTCACACACTCTGAGCAGCTTGGTTGGAGGGGAGTCGTGGCTCCTATTGGAACAAGTCAGAGGCACCTGTGGCACTTTCCAGGGGAAGGGGGAGCTGGGCAGCCTGAGAAGTCAGACTGTGTGAGGTCGAACCCCAGGCGCGAAGGGACGTTCTGACTGCTGCTCCTTGGGGCCGCGGCCGGACACGGTGTGGCTGCCCCGCTCCTGAGGGACACAGACGACTGAGATGTCGCGGGGCTGTTCCTCACGGGGCTGCTTCCCACGTCCGTGGCCGTGGCTGTGGCCATGGCGTGGACTCAGAGGGCTTCCCGAGGCCTGAGATCTGTGCTGCTGTCTGGGAAGGATCCCCAGAGCCGCCACCCTGACCCACCCCACGCAGACCAAGCAGGGAGACCAGGCAGGGCTGTCCTCCAGCCGGGCTCTGGCCCTCAGGAGGCGAGCAGGCCAGGGCAGGTCTCTAGTTTCCTGCTGTCCAGTGCCAGGACCTGCCCCAGACACACCACTGGAGCTCACACTCACCGCTGCCCCTGGGTCCCTACTGACCCCCTCCAGTCCTTGCTGCCACGAGGCTGTCCAGGCACCGGCCAGCCCTGCTCCCCACCCGCCTGCAGGAGGCTCTCCCAGGCCACACCACGTCACCAGAGGCCTGCTCTCCTGCCAGCCCCGCTCACCTTCCCGCCGTGCGCCCTGCCCTCCTCTCCAGGGAGCACACAGCAGGACCCGTGCCCCTGCCCCGTGTGCTAAAGTCTCCCCCGACAGTCCAGGTGAGACAGGTCCCGTTTCCTCCCTGACACTCGGGCGGGTCCTTGCAGGAGGCAGGTCCTCTGGAGTTTTCACAACGACCGAGGGGCCGTGAGCACTTGGCTCCTGGAAGCTGGGTTGTCACTGTGAGCTGGAACCCCACGGCGACGGGGGGCCAGGGCACCCGGTAGACAAATGATACACCTTGAGGGGACCTGAGACGCCGCGGGCACTGCAAGGTGTGGAGGCCGCTTGTCACAACCGTGCTTCTGTTCATCTTCCATCGTGACGTCAGCGGTCATGCCCGCCACTCAGCCCACAGGCGGGGTTCTGCTCACATGGTTTGTAACGAATCAGACTGACGCGGGTCTGCGTGTCACACCGGCTGCCGTTTGGCCAAAATCAGTCAAGACCAGGGAAGGTTCCAACGAGGGGGAGGACAGCGAGGCCGGAAACGTGACCAGATCGGTGAGGCAGAACCGGTGCCACCGCGGAAAGGTGAGAAGCCGCGGGAAAGGGCTCTGGCGGGGCACGCCAGTCACTCCACGCTGCCATGGAGACTGACGCCAAAACACTGCTCCCTGCCCTGGCCGGTTTGGCTCAGTGTGCTAGAGCGTCAGCCTGCAGACTTAAGGGTCCCGGGTTCAATTCCCGGTCGAGGGCACATGCCCGGGTTGCAGGCTCATTCCCGGTGTGGGGCATGCAGGAGGCAGCCGATCAATGATTCTCTCTCATCACTGATGTTTCTATCTCTCTCTCCCTCTCCCTTCTGCTCTGAAACCAATAAAAACATATTTTAAAAAGAAAACACTGCTCTCCAATGATGAACTCCCACTTCTCTCCCCTGCCCCCAAATTCACCTTCTGCCAGCAGAGGAGAGAGCCTCGCCCGCCCGGTACCTACTCACCAAGACAGGCCTTCCTCTGCGTCGGCGCCGCGAGAACCTGTGCGGTTTCTTCCAGGAACGGGGCCAGGTGAGGAACGTCTCTGGGGGGCCTGTGGGTGGGCTTGTGGCGAGCAGGTAAGAGCTGCCTAGAGGGGTATCGGGTGCCGGCAAAGAGGCGGTCTTGGGGAGACGATGGCATGAACCTTCCACCGTCCATCCCTGGGAGTGAACCGCTGACGGCTCATTTCGGCTGGAATCACCCCCAGGCAGCTGCCGGCCAGCTCACGCCCTGGAGAAGGGCCCCCGGCACCGGCAAGGACAGAGGCTGCCTCCGTGTGTTAGAGGCCGAGGTGGCAGCAAGAACCGGCCATCCTGGGGTCCCGCACCTGCCGGCAAAGCTCATGAGCCCTACCCCCAACGGCACTCGGGGAGGCGCGGCGGGCCCACACCCACAGGGAGAATGGCATCCCGCGTTGTCAAGGCCGCAGCCTCAGTGGGGAGCTGCTGGGCGGAGGCCTCCTCGCCTGGGACGCGTCTGTCTCGGGAGGTGCCTGTCTTCCCGCCTGAGGGCAGGTGGTGCCGGTCACCGTTCCTCTGGGAGGTCCGTCTCCACGCCGTCACTCAGGCCTGGCGACCCAGAGCCAAGCACGCTTGCTCTTCTCTCAGGCGGTCCTCCTGGGACGGGGAGAGCTGGCCTGGCCCTGCCAGCGTGGCTCAGTGGTTAGAGCACCAGCCTGTGCAAAAAAGGTCTTGGGTTCAGTTCCTCCCAAGGGCACGTACCTGGGTTGCAGTTGGATCCCTGGACCCAGTCTCTCTCACATCAATGTTTCTCTCTTCCTCTCTTTACCTCTCTCTCTCCTTCCCTCCCTCCCTCACTCCCTCTGTTCCACTCTCTCTAAAAGATAAATTAAATTAAATTAAATTAATAAAATAAAACAATGGGAAAGTATCTTTGGGTGAGGATTAACCAAAAAAAGAAAAGAGAGCGCTTCCCTGGAGGCAGGAGCTGGCGAGTTGTGGGAGACAGCCCCTCCTCCATCTGTGTCACCTCTTCCTCCGAGGCCGGTGTCCAGGCCAGAGTCAGGGGACGAGCAGATGGGGATGTGCGTCCGGACGCGGGAGGACCATAGGCCCCTCAAGGAGCAGGGCCATGGTGGCACCAGGGGTGTGGAGGCCCTCGGCTCTGAGGTGCGCTATCCCTTCCTCTCTGACCACACACACCTGGGGGGGGGGGGCGTGAATCCCTTTGTAAGGCAGCTCAGAGACGGCAATGACGTCTGCACCCCTGTGCCCGGCATGGGCCTGTGGTGCCCCCCCGACAGCAGTGCCGCCCTCGGCCCTCGGGGGCCAGCAGCTGGGCCCTCACCCCCGTCCCAGGCCTCTGAGCGGGTGCCTGGTGTCTTTGTTACCCGGCAAGTGAATGGGGAGGAGGCAGATGCGTGCGAGGGACCAAGGGCTACGAAACCGCACTGGAGGCAAATATTTATTCCAGTCACACTTGTCATGCGCCTGCAGTGCAGGTAAGATTAGCGTGACATGTTGCAGATAAAGAAAGTCAAATGGCACCTGTTGCCTTTGGCCCGTCTCCACATGGGCCTGCCATCCCAGGTCGCAGGCCGGTCCGGTCTCCTCCCCTCCCCAAACCAGAACCGACCCTCCTTAGCTTGCTGTGCCTTGGCCCGGAGGCCTCGCCTCCTGTCCCCTCACCTCTCTCGGTTCCCTGAGTCCTGGAGTTGCCCCCTACCCGCCCCCCCCCCACCCCGCCCCTAACCCTGGGCAGGTCCACTGCCTCACAGATCTGAGTGGCGGATGCAAAAAGGCCGAGTGCGGACACCATGGGGCCGCCTGTCCCAGGACAGAATTCCAGGGCTGGGCAGCTGGAGCCCTCAGGCAGGGGTGACACCTGAGGGGGTTGGCCTTGAAGACACAGATGTCCCTGCCTCATGCTTCCACCCGCCAGGGGCCCGACGGGCTCCCAGCACCCCTCCCCACAGGGCCCTCACCTGGGCCTCAAGAATGGAGGGGCCGGGAGGTGCAGACAGGAGCACAGCCCCCGGCACAGGAGGCCCCAGCGGCCCGGCTCGGCGCAGGAAAGCAGGACGTCCCTGGGGAGGAGGGTCCCGCCGACACCTCGTTCCGTTCCCTCTCATGAAGAAGCGGTTCAGGGCAGTTCTCTAAGGAGGACGCGGGGTGGTGGTGGTGGTGTATTGGACCCACCGCAGGAGCCACAGGAACGCCTCCAGGGCCGAGGCCGCTGTTCTTAGGACATCCCGGGGAGTCTGGCCCTGGGATGAATGACACCCGATTCATTTGTAGAAAAGCGTCATAGATGAACCTACTTTTCACTGGGGAGCGTGGCGCATGGGGTGAGCTCACTGACCCTGATGGGGCTCCGTTTGCAACAGGTGCTCACCTTCCTCTCACACTTTAGTTCTTCCTGTGAGAATGCACGTTTTTAGTATGTTTAACCAATAAAACGAATGTTATGCCCAGAATTACACTGATGTCCCTGCAGACTCCTTGTCTGAGAATGAGCCCTGGCGGCCTGAGGGACCGAGAGGCTGAGCGAGAACTCAGACCATGCAGTGGGGACGGCGTGGGGTCAGGCTTCCGCGCACGGCTCTCCCTCCACTGAGCACACACACCAGGACCACGAGTTCACGCACCTGTCAGTCACCAGCGAGGCCTGGACCTGGGCGACGGTCCTCACTCTGCGCGCGCCCTCTGGCTGGGAGCAGAGCAGAGCTCCATGGCCTGCAGGCGGCCTCCGGTCCTGACACGGGCGGCTGGGTGGGGACGGATGATACCCCCACGTTGCACTCTGCCCCTGCGCACGGGGCTGCCCGGGGCTCATAGACACGGCCATCCAGGCCTCCGTCCGAGCAGCTGTGGGGATGCCACACCCAGAATTTGCCCTGATTCAGAAAGGGGCGCCTTGGTGCCGCAAGTGCATCTGAAACCCCTTTCTTTAGCTGGGGAGGGTGCCTGGCGCGGTCTTGGCTATCTTTGTCTCAAGGATTCTATCCGCTTGAAAGTCTATCAGGAAGTAGCGGTTGACAAATCCATCAGACCGGAAGCAGCGCAGGGAGTGGAGCGGAGGGGCAGCCGTGGGTGCGCAGGGACCAGTCGACGACGAAGAGGGAAAGGTTGGGTACAAACAGCGGTAATGGTGAAGCAATGTTGTGAGTGTGTCCGACGCCTCAGAGTTGCACTTACAAATGGTTAAATGATAAATACTGTGCTCCGTACACTTAGCGCATAGACAAAGGAGACACAGCTGTGAGCGCGCACTGGCTGCCAGCCAGGGAGACCCAGCGGGACGCAGGCCCCGCACTTGAGATGGAAAGCAGCGCTGAAACCCACTCCTCTCCCGCCGGCTTCCGAGGCGGGACACGGTCAGAGCCCCTGCCTGGGCACGACGGGGACACAGGGGGCAGAGGCGCCCCCCCAGCGACCTCGCTGTCTGAGGCACCATCGGGTCACGCCCAGGAAGGTGCTGCCAGCACCAGCTCCCGGGGACGGCACGGAGCAATGGTGAGCCGCCACCAGGCGTCCTGCATGGAGGGGCCGCCGACGCCACCCGTGGCCTCCCACAAGCTCCCAGCAGACTCGGGGAGAGACGTTCCTGAAGCCCCTGCTGGTCACCGAGGACGGAGAGGCGGCACGGACGGGTGTGGGAGGAAGCGCACGGAGAGGCCGGGCCCGCACTCTCCTCCCCGGGGGCACTGAGGCCCGGCCGCCGGCGGATAAGCGGGCAGATTGGGCACGGCCGTCCCCACGCGGTGCCTGAAAGCTGCCACCTGAAGGCCATCCATCCCTCCATCCTCTCAGCCACGGGCTCCACGGGCCCGCACGGCACACCTGCCCGCCGGCCATGACAAGCCTGGCTTCAAGGCCGCGCCTCGCTCCGCCTTTGCGGTGTATCTCGCTCACCCTCACGAGAACTCGGCGAGTGGAGTTAGATCTCCCCCGTGATCAGACGAGGGAGCTGAGGTCACACCGTGCATGGGCGTGGGCACGCGGACCGCGCAGCTCTGCCAGGAGCCAGCCTGGTGCACAGACATGCCGGCTCAACAAGCACCACTTCCTCCAGCCCCCTCCTTCTATAACCATGGGCCCCTGTCCCACCACTCACAGGTGTGCGTGACCCCTCGAAAGGCCCTGAGAGAGGCCCACCATTTGGGGAAGGAAAGGGGGTCGATGTAAAGCCGTGGCCACAGCGCGTCTTGAAGCAATCCCGGCACAGAGGGGCCTGCGGAGACCGCGCCGGTCAGAGAAAGATGAGGGCCCGTGACCGCTCCCAGGTGTGGGATCTCATGAACAAAACAAACTGACGAGCAGCACAGAGCCAGAGGCGTGGAGCATGGGACAGCCTGACATCTGTCAGGGGCGGGGGGCGGGGGGTGGATGAAAGAAGGTGAAGGGATCAGCCAAAGAACATCTATGCGTGGCCACAGGCACAGACCAGTGTGGGGAGGGCCCGGAGCGCTGGGGGGACAGCGGGGAAGTGGGGGGAGACTCTTGGGGCGATGGGCACACGACACAGTGTGCAGGGCATGTTTTACTTTTGATTGAGTTGTGCACTTGAAACCTGTCCCCCAATAAATTCAATAAATAAAAATAGAAATAAATGGTAAAAGACAGAAATGAGAGTGTCGGTTGGAGGACCACGATCCCCGCAGTGGGCGCTGAGTCCTCCCGGGCAGCCCCCACACAGGGGAGGCGCTCATAGGTGGAACGGTGGAGACTGATGTTTGGAAGTTTATATCCAGGATCTGAGCGCTCCCTCCGTGGGAAAACACAGCCTTCTCAGCTAGTAACCGGGGGAGGGCAGGGGGGCGCTGTGCATCCAGTCCGGGCTCTGCGGCGACCAGCTGTGGCCCCGGACCAGTGTCGCTGCTCTGGGCGGTTCCTGTCGGGGTCCGGAGCAGTGGCTGGTCTGCCCTGAGCTTGGCCTTCCTGTGAGTCACTGGGCCCCTGGCAGGGGCAGGGACACAGGGACGGGAGAGAACAGTGGGCGGCGGAGGGCAATCGGGCCTGGGGTTCCCAGCAGAGCCCTGACTCCAGAGCCAGGCGCCCCTGTTTGCGCAGCAGCGTCCACGGCCCCGCGTCACCTGTATTGAGACGGGTTTTTGTGATGTCGTGGGGTGCAGATCCCCGCAACACGAAGACAAACACATTCCTGCTCGGCCTGCAGGTCATGCCCGGTCCTGCCGAGAAGAAAGACCGCCTGTGACTGGCTCTGAGTCACCAGAGCTCGGGGCCGTGAGTCATGCTCCGTCATTTAGGGGAAGAGTCGCCAGGCCATCCGAGCGCACCCTCCTCCTGTCCGCCTCCAGCCCCTGCGCTTCACGGGCCTTTGTTTCACAGAACAACAGGGACAAGCCTTGGTTATTTGGGCCACACCGACTGGGGATCTCGGACCCTCACAGCGGGTCCACGATCAGTCTGGGGGCTCAGAGGCAGCACACCACAGAATGGGCTCGGGTGCTCCCATTCGGGCCCAGCTCTGACCCGGGGGAGGACACCATCGTGTTTGTAGGGCTTCCCCAAGGCCAGGCCAGACCCTTAGGGCCCCCAGCAGGTCTGCTCCCAAAGGCAGGGCAGGAGGCTCCCCAGCAAATGTCCCCCTTGGCCCTGAACTGACCCACACCTTCCCAGGGTCTGTTTGGGGAGATTGCGGGGTGGGACCCGCCCACGGCCTCAGACACGCTCTGCAGTGAGGACCAGGGCCACGCCTGCTGACGCCCGGCCCTGTGCCGCCCTGGGCCCTGGGCCGCTGCTGCTCACTCAGCGGGGGCGCAGTCGCTTCGCACGGTCTCCCTTCATGTGCAGAGTGAGCGTGGCCCCCACAGCAACTCTCGTGACTATTTTGCAGGAGGACTGTCCGTCCCTGCAGCAGCCAGAGGGCCACGCCGGGTTTCGCCCGAAGTGGATGCCACGAGCCTCCGCAAAGAGCCGGGTGAACCGAGGGTGGGAGGCAGTCTCTGGCCCTACAAGCTCCTGCCCCACGGAACGTGTGCACCGATGTACACGGGAGGAAGTAGCCAAGGAGGGAGGAGTCTGACGCTGAAATTGTGCAGCATCTCTGTCCAAGGAAACCTGGGTCGTGTCCCTGCCCTGGGCCTCAGGGAGCCACCTCCTCGTCCCCCTGGTGCTCTGGGCGATGGGATGAAGAGAGGGGCCCCAGCCAGCTATCACCCACGTTGTAAACATTAGTCGTATTGGGCGGGGGGGGGGGAATGAAGCGAGGGAACCCTGACGACCAAGCAGCTCTGCTCATTGGACGGGATGAATCGAAACGCCTGCCTACTTGGCTCTGGAGCCCAGCACACAGACACAAAGCCCTGAGCCTCCCTGCTCGTCCGAGCCGCCGTCCCGCGGAGCCAGCCTAGCGCCCCACGGAGGCAGGATGCAGTCCAGCCGTCCAATACCATGTTGGCACGTTCACCGAATTCAGTTTTTCAGAAAGTCCAGAGCGTCGGCCCCACGGTCTACAACCACCGCGGCCGTCGTTTCGGATCACCGTGAGTTTCTTCTTAGAAATAGAGAAAATACTCAACACACAAATACCAAGTTTCCGCACATCCAAATGAAAATGACGGGAATTCAGGCACAGGGTGTGCCACTCAGACTTTAAACCGGGTCTATTCCAGCAAACCAAGGCCACGCTATTTCATTTATAGGAGTGGCATTGGCTCGCCCTCCTCCACCCACACCCCCTTTCCCTCTGCTCTCCCCACTGCCTGTGTCTATGTGAGTGCGTGTGTGTATGCGTGCTTGTGGGAACCCCTTCCCTTCCTTCCTCCAGACCCCAGCCCCTCCTCCGACAGCTGCCAGTCCGGTGCACGTACCCATGCCTCTGTGTGCATGTTGTTCAGCAGAGACATGCAAATCAAACCACAGTGACGTGCCACCTCACACCTGCCAGAATGGCTTCCATTAGCAAATCGCCAACGGGGCTGGGGGGGCGCGGAGAAAGGGAGCTCTCGGCTCAGCTGTGGGAGTGCAGACTGTGCAGCCGCCACGGAGACAGCGTGGCCTTCCTCAAAGATCCCGGGCGCATTGCATTCGTACCCCGCAGTTTAGGGAGCAGGAAGCAGAAAGGCGAGGGCTTCGCCTGCCGGCTTATCCTGTCAAGGAGAGATACAAGCAACAGGCAAGATTTTCTATAAATAGAAAATTTAGCCCTAGCGGGTGCTCAGTGGATAGAGCGTCAGCCTGCGGACTGAAGGGTCCCAGGTTCGATTCCCAGTCAGGCACATGCCTGGGTTGCGGGCTCCATCCCCGGTAGGGGGCGTGCAGGAGGCAACCGATCAGTAAAATCTCTTTCCCTCTCCTTCCCCTCGGAAATCCATGAGAAATATACATACATACATAAATAAATAAATAAATAAATAAATAAATAAATAAATAAATTCATGGAAATGTGGAGCCCGTCTGCAGAACTAAGGTAAGAACAGACGACGTCTCCGGCTGCAGCCCTGAGCGCGGGCTCAGCGAGGCCGGGTCTGCCTGCGAGGCGGGGTCTGGCTGCGCGGGCCAGCAGGAGCTGAGCACGGGGTTAGGAGGGAGACCTGAGCTCCCGCCTTGAATTAGAGCGTGCGACTGGGCTGGTTTTTCCGACTTCAAAAAGGAGTTGGATTGTTGTCGTGTAATAAGCAATGGCTCCCTGGCCTGATACCAAACACCGTGTTACCTCAGCTTCCCCTAATGCCTCATCCCAGTGACAGACAGACAACCGTGTCCACCGCCCGCCGACCCCACGCACCCTCCATCTAAATACAGTAAAGGCGATGCCTGGGTCAGGAAACCCGGGAGCCGCTGGCAGAGCCTCAGAAAGGGAGTCGAGGCAGCACAATGCCATGTCGCCACGCCGGCCAGCGGTGAGTCTCCTAAGCTCCCGCCGCTTGAACAAGTTGCCCAAAACATCAGTGGCCAGTCCTTCCGAGGAGAAGAGAGCCGGCGTGTGCGCCCACCCAGGTGGCCCCCGCGCCTCGCTCCGCCAATCCCGAGTCCTCCGGGGAGGGCATGCCGATGAGCTGAGAGCGGCTGGGGACTTCCGTGTCATAGGCATGATTTCTGGGTGACTTTATGCAAAGAGAAGGCGGCGCTGCTGTCGTACAGAAAGCGCATCACCAATGTCACCAACAGCAGGCGTGACCGTGTTCGTCCGACTTGAACTAGAGGTTCCAGGTCAGACACACAAAAACAAGAAAAACAAGACTGGCTCCTGCCCCAGAAACAGGCCGGCCTGACTGCAGGGAAGCTCGTCCTTAGGAAGGGCCCAGTCTCGCCCACAAGGTCTCCAGGGCCACATCAGCGCCATGCACACACCACTGAGGCCACTCCTCAAACCAAGCCTCTCACCCGTCAGCACCCTGTGCACCAGGCGTGGCCTTCAATCAAATGCACATTTCAGGCCGCGTGGCCGGCGATAGTGCCTCGGCGTCCCGGTCACAGCCATGGCTGCCGAGGAGCTCTCGCACCAGGCCTCATAGCCCGAGTCTTTGAAAGCTGGAACCCAGCGGGAGGGGCCGGGGTGGCCGCAGGGCGGGAGCCTGCAGGGGCCAGCAGGAGGCATGATGCGCGTGGGGTCCTGGCTGCAGCCCTCCCCCTCAGGAAGCTCCGGGTTAGTAAGGAGGCCCCTAGGCTGGGGGTTCAGCAGAACAGCCTCTTGGGAAAGCCTTGTAGAAACGCCTGACGTCCGTTGTTAATGGCTTTGTTTGGCGTCAAGGAAAGCCACAGAAGTGAGCAGACGGTACGAGCTCGCGGGGAGCTGAGGACTGGACAAGGCCGTTCTCGGCTGACTGCCCGACGAAGAGGGGAGAGCACAGGGCGGAACACGGTGACGTGCCTTTGGGACAGGAAACGAGGAGCTGCTGACCCTGCCCCCTGCCACATGCCCACGGTCTGGCCGAGGACGCCAGCCCGCTCAGCCCAGCTCTGTTCCAAAGCCCGGGGCCCGGGACCGCCCAGGCCGTCCGCCCAGGGCCTCCGCCTCGCTTCCGCAGGAGCAGCCCTGAGCCCACGGCCGCCCGCACAGCACCTGCTCCTCCAGCCCATCGGGACCTCGGGCACAGGCAGCAGATGTGGGGGCACCCTCCTGCCCTCAGTCCTCAGACCCCCAAGCCCACCCCACCCACAGCTGGAAGGCGGAGTGGCCAGGGAGCCACAGCCTGTCACCCTGCCTGCCGGGGGGATGAGCAGACACGCCGCCCGGGACCCGCCTGTGTCTGGGCCACGGGGCCCTCAGGTTCCCCACGATCCCGCATGTTCTCACAAAACACCTACTGAGTCCCGGAACTGTGCCTGGTGCTGGGCCCGAGGTCACCCCAAGCCCAGCCCGCCCTCCTGCGCTGACCGTGCTCTGGAAGGAAACTACCTAAAATACTTCCGGGCAAAAATAAAAGGTGGGGAAGAGACAGACCAGGCAGAGCACCGGGGTCTGCTCGTCTCCCGGGGGCCCCCAATATGTCCCGGGGACGGCCAGGGGCAGTTAGGGTAGGACCGCAGGTGCCCCGCTCCCTGTGGCCACCGTGGGGTGGCCTTTCCTCATTAAAGAGCCCACCCCGAACAGCAGGTGTAACCAGGTGGGGCCCGTCCGCCACATGTTAACCCAGAAAGAACTGGCCCGGCCCCGCCTGGCCCTGCCCGGCCCCGCCCACCCCCTTTAATAAGCCCACAGGTCCTCCCAGGACCTAATGGCACTGATGCGCGAACAAAGCCATGACCACTTAACCAAAGCAATTAAGCGGGGCTGCTCTTATTATTAGAAGAGATCGGCTGGTGATCATTTATTTTCCTGACGCAACTGACAAGGAAAAGGTGATAGGCACACCCAGGGAGTACGTGCATCAGGCAAACACCTCGGCCACTGCACGGCTGCTACGCACTGTCCTCTAAGTCTCAGGGAATGGGATGCTCCTTTAGCACAGACTCGCGTGGACCGGCGAGGCCGTCCCCAGAACCTGGCGCTGCACAGGCCACAGGATTCTTCTGGGCATCAGGGCTCAGCCAAGCTTCTCAGTCACCGTGGAAAACACCAGCCCACAAGATGGAAACACCTGCCCTAGCCCCCCACTGCCACAGAGCCGCCCAATCTGATGGCTGCCTCCTGAGGACTTTGGGGCACAGTGGGGGGCCCCCCGGGAGACAAGCAGACTGGTGCTCTGCCTGGTAGGACACCCTCCTGAGTTGGAGTCACCAAATCATTGTTAAAAGACAGATTAAAGTAATTTTAAATAAAGTCGACACAAAATGTCAAATTAAAATTAATTTTTTAATATATAAGTACTAGAGGCCCAGTGCACGAAATTCGTGCACGGGGGTGTGTGTTCCTCAGCCCAGTCTGCACCCTCTCCAATCTGGGACCCCTCGAGGGATGTCCAACTGCCCATTTAGGCCCGATCCTACTGGGATCAGGCCTAAAGGAATCCCAGTAGGATCGGGCCTAAATGGGCAGTCGGACATCCCTCTCACAATCCAGGACTGCTGGCTCCCAACTGTTTGCCTTCCTGATTGCCCCTAACCACTTCTGCCTGCCAGCCTGATCACCCCCTAACCACTCCCCTGCCAGCCTGAATGATGCCTAACTGCTCCCCTGCCAGCCTGTTTGCCCCTAACTACCCTCCCCTGCAGGCCTGGTCACCCCTAACTGCCCTCCCCTGAAGTCTTGATTGCCCCCAACTGCCCTCCCTTGCAGGCCTGGTCCCTCCCAACTGCCCTCCCCTGCTGGCCATCTTGTGTCCACATGGGGGCAGCCATCTTTGACTACATGGGGGCAGCCATCTTGTGTGTTGGAGTGATGGTCAATTTGCATATTATTCTTTTATTAGATAGGATAGATGGTGGGCTCACTTATACTCCACTCTGCCAACACGCCCTTCCCAGAAGAAGGTATGAGCATCCAATACGTTTTGCTGGTGTGATCAGCAGAGTTGCTTTAATTGCTATTCCTGTGTTTACGGTGCGGTTGAGCATTTCCATGAGGTGTCGTTTCACGTTGTTGCTGTACCGTCCCTCTGTGCTGAGAGTGACCTCAGCGCTTCAGGCCGAGAGGTGAGCAGGAAAACCGCCTTCTCCGTCTCCCTCCTGGCTGCCTTCCGGCACAGCAGCTGCACAGTGGTCAGTGTCATCCACAGGTCGCATAGCCTCAGTTGCTCTAGAGCCTGCCTTTGTGACGGTGGAGCATGTTGAATGAACTTGAACTTCAGCCGCCCTTGCTGCCCGAGACAAGCCACCCCTGAGGTTCCTGAGTTCACCTGGGATGTCCTGTTCCCATCGGTTCTCCGGTGGCTTTGTCAACTGAGACACATGGCTGACTTGGAGACCTTCTTGCTCTCCCTGCGTCCGCCCGGCCGCCGCCCGCATTACTATTTTCCACCGTGCTTGACTGTCACTGTTGTTTACTCATTTAACATCCCAACGACCCCGTGGGATAGGTTTCTTGTCACCTACATTTGGGAATGGCCCAGGGCTCAGGGGCTCAGCGTACGTCGGCCTGCTCCCGTATTTACGCCATAAATGTTTTCTCAGTTTGATGAGCGTTCATCTGGAAACCAGCAGTAATCACAAGAGGCCCCTCCCGCTCCCTGCCCCTGAGCCTGCTCCCTGGGTGATCCCGCCTCCAGCTGCCAGTGGTCCTCGGACAAGCCTGTGGCGAGCTCCTCAAGGCCAGGCCCCCATGGTCTCTGACCTGCCAACACCCCAGTCTCACGGCTTCTCAGTAGAGTGCTAAGACAAAGGGAACTCCCGTGTGCATTCTGACCACACATGGGCGTGAGCTCACGGCACACCCGCCGGTCACTGAGAGTGCTCCTGGGGAACGGCACGAAGCCCCATGGTCCCCGCAGGAGACTGAGATGAGCTGTGGGTGACCACACCTCCC
The DNA here is from genome assembly GCF_951640355.1 of Cnephaeus nilssonii. Classification (NCBI taxonomy): domain Eukaryota; kingdom Metazoa; phylum Chordata; class Mammalia; order Chiroptera; family Vespertilionidae; genus Cnephaeus; species Cnephaeus nilssonii. The sequence continues at coordinate 80,072,732 of NC_137083.1, read as the reverse complement.
CCCGCCCCCAGCAGCCTGGTGAGTCAACTAGCCAATCATCTAACGAGGGTCTGCAGCCGGGGAGGAGGGGGAGGAACCAGCATCTCTTGAGCATCCATTACACGCCAGGCACTACACTCAGACGCAACAATCACGGTCCATTTGCTGACGTCACTGAATGAGTAAGGAGAGTCAGGAGCAGCCGGCCAGCTCGTGTGCCATGGGCCTGGGACTTGCCCCAGGTCTGCACGGCACAGTGACTGTGCTCCCTCAGTCATGAGTCACGGTCATTGCCAGGGGTGGGGGGAGG
>NC_137083.1:79874943-80067443 GCF_951640355.1 Cnephaeus nilssonii | reverse complement strand
GAAATAGACAAGGATGATTTGGGTGAGAAACATGGCTTTTGTACTACTATTATTCCCATAGTTTGTTATTTACATAAAATACTTAACGCCCACTGGCGTGCCCTGGGATGACCGTCAGGAGCGCGGGGCCTGGGCGGCGCCTCCGCGGGCACACAGCCCGGCTCTCATGCTCCGTGACCACGTGCTGAAGAGAGGGCCAGCTGGTCCGGAGAGAAAGCAGCCTGGGAACATGCTGCTGGGCCCAGCGGCCTTCCCCTTCCGGGTGAGCATGCACAGGGCGGAGGGCGTTCACAGGGAAAGGAGAGCGGGTGTCTGAGGCCAGCTCCCATGGTTCATGGAAGAGAAGCATTCAGCACCAACCCCAGCTCTGTTCCGTGCCAGGAAATGTTTCATCCTCCCAGAGGGGAGGCTCCGTGTGGTTCCCGGTGTGCAGGCCTCACTAGGAAACGCGGGCGTTTAGGGCCCTTCTCCGCAGAGCGGCCGTGGATGTGGGCTCGGTCACAGTTCCTGACCCCGCGGCCCGTGGCCGGCGTGGCTTTGGTGAACCATCTGTGAAGTGTGGGGGCAATAGCAGCTACCCTACAGGGTGTGATAAAGAGCCAAGGTCACCAATACGGAGCACACAGACCCTCAAGAACGGATGCCCAAACCGCCCCTTTAAATTCACCTCCACACAGCGTGCCATCTTGCTACGCAACTCCACCTTCTGTGGGCATTGCCCACAAATATGAGTAACAATTGTGTGCATCCAGCGCCTTCCCACCACTTGATTGGCATGGGCGTGTGTATGTAAGTTACATGTGTACGCATACAGTTTCCTTGACCCTTGGACACAGAGCAGACACCCCAAGAGCTGAAGCCTCGGACACCAGGAGCTGGCCCAGGGTCAAGGGCCACGGTGCACCCTTCATTTCCACTATTTCCGTGGGAACTTGGATGTAGCTCTTTGAACTTCGGTTCTCCTTTAATTAGAAGACGACCATTCCAGGAGTCAGGACCCTTCCAGGTGCTCTTTCCGGGGAGGAGAGTGACGTGTGGGACGGTCCCCTTGTCGCGTAATCACGACGGGCTGTGGGTTTGTTACCTGTGAACAGGGACGCTCACGAAACTGTTGCAGAGGATTAATGAGATAATATTTGTAACGTGATTGAAGATGATCTGATGAGCAGCACCTGTGAGTTGAGAGCGTTCCTCCTGAGTCTCCGAGGATGCTGGGGTGTGTAATGACATGCCTGTGGTGAGCTACACTTAATTACGTGATTGTCTAACGCCCAGAGCGTGCACAGGCGCGGGGGCGGCGGCCGCATCGTGCGGCACTCGCTCCGTGAGGTCACTGGTCATTAACGTTTCATCTCGTCCCATTAAAAACGAAGACTTCCGTTTTCACTCTTTCCCAGTGATTACCAATATGCGCGCGTGGTGGGGAATGAAGTCACACCGACCGTTTAGAGGGCGGGTTCGCACGGGGCTTACTCAGCTCTCCCGCCCTTTCCTAGGCACACGGGCCCGCCATCGCGGAGGCTGAGGCTGGTCTGGCCAGGCTTGGACCTTAGCTGGGCAGAGGGCGGCCATGGGTGATATGCGGCGGCTTGGTCAGCTGCCACATCGAGCGCTGGGTTCCCCAGAGCTGGGCCTGGGCAGCGGCAGTGGCTGCAGGAGGTCAGAGACCTAGTCTCAGTTCCTTACACGGACACGTTTGGCATCCTGTGACCATGTCTGGACGAATAGACTGATGAATGAATGAATGAATGAATGAATGAATGAGGTCCAGATAAACCAAAACATATCTCACAGGACAGAGGGGACTTGAACGGGCTTTGGGGAGGGGTAGGAGTTGATGGCACATCCCCACCTGTGAGGCCCAAAGGTGCGTCTCTGAGTAAGAAAACTGGTTTGGCCGCTTCCAAGACCTGGCGGCAGATAAGCTGAGAGGCGGGTCACCAGGGCCTCAGAAGCTGGGTTCTTAGCTCCACGCCTCTAACGTCCTTTGTCCCAAATTTCAGACCCAAGAAAGACCAAAGTGCATGGAAACCCGTGTGACCAGACCTGCAGCTTCCGCTGCCTGGCTCCCAGGCCCAGACCCCAAAGGCTCCCGGGGGTCCCCGAGGGGCATGGGGTGCTCCTGGCCCACAGGCAGTGGCAGGGGCGGGGCTGGAGTCACCAAGAGGCAAACAGTCCGGGGGCAGAGCAGCAGCAGGAGGCCTCCCTGAGGAGGAGGGTTTGAATGAATGAATGAATGAATGAATGAGAAACCCGTATCACAGGGTTTCTCCAGGGGCTGTGGCTGCAGCCTCCCCTAGATGGCAGGAAGCCTGCAGGTGAGCCCTGAGCCCCACCAGGCCTCCATTCCCTCCGGTCTAAGACGGAAGCAAAATACCGGCCCCGTCTCCCAAGCCCCTGCCGCACCCAGGGCGTGCGGGGCCTGGAGCTCGCCACACGCACAGCTGTCGGGACGTGAGCCTTGGCTGTGAGGGAGCAGCACGGACAGTGGTTTGTTGGGCAACTTTGGCAAATCATTCACACTCTCCAGCCCAAGGCTCCTTGCCCACAGGTGAGAGGGGCCCCGTGCGTGGCCCCCTCCAGGTCCCTGAACCAGGTGCCTCGGAATCACCGAGGCTCTTGATTCAAACGCTGGTGCAGACAGGTGGGCCCAGCGTCCTGTTCTGCGCGGGCGGGCGCTCTTCTCTGCGACAGGTCGGCACAGTGTACTCCGCCGCCCCGGCTCCGGCAGCTCCACGGGGGGCGGAGGCACAGGCTCCCACCTTGCATCACTGTTGGCCCTCGGTCCCCCGCCGAACACACCACCCTGACCCCAGGGCTGTCTGCTGGCTTCTGCTCGGGCTGAAGTTCGCAGGATGTCCCTCAGGAGCCGCAGGGCCAGCCTGGCCCCAGGACCATGCTCCTTCCAGGTTTAGAAAGAAGTGCTGGGCTCTCCCCCCCGCCGCCCCCAGCCCCTGCCCCCAAAAGCAATTCCTGTTGTCTTGCCCTCAGACGTCTACTTCGGTTTGGGCTCCACGAGTGGCCTCGCCTGTCCTCTGAGCAGGTGCGACCCCTCGCCAACCCCCTCCCGCGTCCCTGCCAGGAGTGGGAAGGGGCGGTGGCAGGTCCTGGCCACACGGGGCAGACCTCCTGCTGCTCGGGACCACAGAGGCGCCGGGAGGGTGCAGGAGGCGTCCGCCCCAACTCCGGGAAGCCTCGACTGGGTCTTCCTTGGCCTGGACTCGGGACCCGAACCTACAGAAGAGGCAGCATCTTCCCCTCCAGCCCCCGGCTCCTCAGCAGAAGCCCAGAGCTGCCCTCACGGGCGTGCCAGGCAGGAGGCACGCTCCGTGGGGCCGCGGGCACAGCCCTCAGAGGAGCGTGAGCACTGCACCAATCTGCTCGCCACCAGACACAGGTCGTCACGGGACTCCCAGCCCCTCTGCAAATCCACCCCCTGTTGGCAGTGCACCGCGGAGCGGCCCTGAGATTGCATTCTCCAAGCCCTGGGCCCCACAAAGTCGTGGTCCTGGCGGCATGTGGCGCTCTCCCTCCCTCCCCACCCCCGCGGAGAGGACGGTGACACGAGTGGCTTCCTTCGGAGAACAGCAGCTGGCGATGTGCGGCCCGTCCAGGAACACCCGCCTCGGAGGAGCCCAGGCAGAGGCGCGCTGAGGAGGCAGAGGAGGGCACAGGGGTGAGAGACGGCGGGGCCTCCCGTCCCCCGTGGTCGTCATGGTAACAACCGTGTAAGCAGGTGCTCCTAGGTCCCCATGTACAGGTAGGAGGAGTGAGGCACAGGGAAGAGCAAGAACTCCCCCCCCCCCAAGCCAGCACGTGGCCTCGTCCAGAGATGGGCCGGCCACCTGGCTGCAGGGCTCGCCCCAAACCTATGCTTCCAGCGGTGTCTCATCAGGTCCCACACGCACAGGGTGTCTTCCGTCTACACCTCGCTCTCCGGGCCTGTCGCCCGTGCCCGACTCACCGCTGCTCCCGTCCGTCTGCGGCCTCTGTCCCCGTCAGGCCCTCTCCCAGCCATTTCCTGCTCCTGAAGATTAGCGTCAGTGCTGGAGAATGATGCTAGCAGGGTGCGGAAGCCACAAAAGTTGGCCCAAACGAAGGACAGTTACGTCTCGCCACCTGCAGTGGTCGCGCCTGCCCCAATCAGTGCATTCCGAGCGGTCGGTGGGGACCTGCGGCTGGGCTCCTGCTGGCCCTGGCAGGCAGCCTCCGCAGATCAGTACACACGCGTGTTCTCGGGTCTCACTGAGGACACGCAGGGGAGTCTTCCTGCGCAACTCGCACCAGCAGCTCAGCCATCGTGTCCGGACAGAGCGCGCCTGGCACTGGCCTTGCTCCGCGCGGCCCGGTGGTCTTTCCTCGCTCAGAAGCAGACGACACTGAGTGCTGCACTCGCTGGGGCCGATTTCAACAGCAAAAAGGACATAAACGGTGCCACCAGCCAGGCCCGGAGGGCGGTGCTGACAGCGGGCAGTCCAAGAGAGCCACGTGGAGTTGCTCTTCCTGCCGCCTCCTTCTGTGACCTGACCGGGGGTCTGTTGCATCTTCCCCCGCTGCGCACATGCCACTGCGCACATGCCACTGCGCACATGCCACTGCGCACACGCCATCGAGCACACGCCATCGAGCACACGCCACTGCACACACGCCACTGCGCGCACACCACTGCCTGCTCACACACCACTGCCTGCGCACACGCCACTGAGCACATGCCATTGAGCACATGCCACTATGCACAGGCCACTGCCTGCGCACACACCACTGCGCACATGCCATTGAGCACACGCCACTGCACACACACCACTGCCTGCACACACACCACTGAGCACACGCCACTGCCTGCACACACACTACTGCCTGCGCACACTCCACAGCCTGCGCACACGCCACTGCCTGTGCACACGCCACTGCCTGCGCACACGCCACTGCCTGCGCACACACCACTGCGCACATGCCATTGAGCACACGCCACTGCACACACGCCACTGCCTGCACACACACCACTGTGCACATGCCACTGCCTGCGCACACACCACTGAGCACACGCCACTGCCTGCACACACACTACTGCCTGTGCACACTCCACAGCCTGCGCACACGCCACTGCCTGCGCACACGCCACTGCCTGCGCACATGCCACTGAGCACACGCCACTGCCTGTGCACACACCACTGCCTGCGCACACGCCACAGCCTGTGCACATGCCACTGCCTGTGCACACGCCACTGCGCACACGCCACTGCCTGCGCACACGCCACTGCCTGCGCACATGCCACTGAGCACACGCCACTGCCTGCGCACACGCCACAACCTGTGCACACGCCACAACCTGCGCACACACCACTGCCTGTGCACACACCACTGCGCACATGCCACTGCGCACATGCCCTTGTGCACACGCCACTGCCTACACACACACCACTGCCTGAGCACACACCACTGCCTGTGCACATGCCACTGTGTACACACCACTGTGCACACACCACTGCCTGTGCACACACCACTGCCTGTGCACACGCCACTGTGCACATGCCACTGTGTACATACCACTGTGCACATGCCACTGCCTGCACATATGCCACTGTGCACACGCATGAATGACAGGAAAAGCACTGTGAGGATGGATTGTGGAGTTACAGATAAATTTTAGAGAGTGTGTGAATTCACGTTTCTGAAATCTGAGAGTAATGAAGAGTGACTGGACTTTAAATGTTTGAAAGGGGGCGGTTAAAGCCATGAAACTGGACTTGACAGTGGAGACCCTTTCGCAGGAGGACACGGTCCGCGGCAGGGAAGCACATGGAGCCTGGGCCGCGGGGCCCGGGGCCTGCAGGGGAGGAGCCTGTGAGGACTCGGCCCTCAGCGCTGCCGCTCGCCCTCCAGGCCAGCCCGCCTGCCCCACTGTCTCCTGAGAAGCGCTCTCTCCGTCCTCCCAGCGCCCAGAGCAGAGAACTCGCACTGGCTGCTGGGTACTGGCTGTCTGGGTGGATGGCTTTGCTAGCACAGCTGGCTTCTCCATGGCAGAGCCCCATTTCATCAGTCCGTCATCCGTCCATCATCTGCACTGCCCGCCCCCCGCCAGCCCACATCCAAATATCCCGCCTCCCGCAAGTGCGGCAGCTCAGAGAGGTGAGTTACTCTGACCTTTGTCCCGAGTGCACCCCCCCTACCCTGGTGACAACCTCATAACACAGCCCCTCTTGTGTCAGGCCTCCTGATGGTGCTCACGAGAGACACCCCACAACCACTGAGCGCCCAGGGCGGGGCCCACAGAGGAGAAGCCAGGAGGGAAGAGGAGCCGAGCCGGGAGTGAGGCCCAGGCCTTGGACGGGAGACCCGTCACTGTCCTTTGGCTGATCACTCAAAACCCACACGTTGAGAGGTAAACAGCTGGTTTCCATTCTCCTGGCAGAGGGGTCTCGGCGTGGCTGTGGCCCCTGGAATGACCGACTCAGAAATGCCCACTGAAGGCGTCAACCTGAGTCCCAAAGGCTCAGCACCCCGGCCCCGCGCTCAGCTCGCCCACAGAGAAGCCTCCTGCAAGGGGCCCACTGGCAGGGACGCCCAGCGGGACGGCGGGACGGCGGGCAGGGAGGGCTGCGGCGGCGCCTGCGGGCCATCAGGAGTGGCCGCCTAACGCCTCCTCTGCTCACATCCCCTGCCGGTGTGGGCTCGTCCTCACGGGCTCGTCCATCCCTCTAGCCTTGACGCCTGTGCTGGACAGATGTCATTATTACCCAGCCGAGCCTCAGTTTCCCTATCTGTAGATCAGAGATAAACATACCCACTTCCGGCTCCGGGCACAGCTGCGAGGGCAGGTTACGGGCGCTGAGCCGGCGTCTTGCACCGCCGCCTCCTCCTGAGGTGCCCTCCGCACCGGCACCGCGGCCAGGTCTCGGCTCCCGCCGCGGCGTCCCCTCCCCCCATCACAGCCTCGTGCCCAGCAGCACCCTCCTGTGGCCCCCGGACTTGTCGTCAGTGACCAAGTGGGCCTGGGGCCTCCGTCCACTGGCGCCCTCAGCCCTCAAACACCAGGCCCTTGGAGACGCTCGCAAAGGTCCACGGCGTGCGCTCGACGGCCCTCAGCGCCATGCCGCCCTCCCTGGCTCCGCTGGAGAAAGAGGCTCTGGCCAGCCAGGGGCAGGGAAGCAGGGCACTGGCCTGCCTGCCCCTCCCTCCTTCCTCACTCGCTCCCGCCCCAGCCCCAGCCCCAGCCCCAGCCCCAGCCCCCGCCTTGATCTGCTCTAAAGGGGCTCAGCCCAGGCCTGGGTCCCCCCGTGGATCCCTCCCCAGCACTCAATCACAGGCACCCACCTGGCCATGTCCTGGGGCCAAGCCTCCTCACCCCCGAAAGGCAGCGGCTCTTCCTCCCACCCCCGGAGGCCCCGCCCGCAGCAGGAGCCCTGGCTGAGCCTGGACAGGGGTTGTCGCTGCCCCGCAAGGCTGTGTGGACCATGCGCCGTCTCAGCATCCTCCCTGGGATGGATGATGCTAAGGAGCAAGTGACCCTGCCCTGCCCCTGCCTGGGGATGCCCTCCTCCTGGGAAGTCTGTGAACCCGGCCCAGATCCTGCGCGGACAATCTGGGCGCCGCGGCCGAGGACCCGCAGTGTGCACGGAGCACTGAGACCCTGATGACCCCGGGGGGCCGGCACCAAGCCCCGCTTCACAGACAAGAAGACTAAGTCTGTCCCGGGAGCGACGGCAGGGCCAGGACGTAGGCCGGGGTCTGCGTGCTGCTCCGCCCCGGAAAGCAGCCGTTACCTCGGTTACGGATGCGTGAAGGCCCTCCCCCGCCCTGCCTGCCTGGTGGTCACTGGGAGACACGTGGGAAATGCTCCCTTAGGTAACTTGCAGGTGGAGAACTGTATTCCTTCCAGCCCAGCCCCTGCCCTCTGGCCCCCCACAATGCTTCGCTCTGTGGGCCCGGGCACCTGTCATATTCTTCTCCACCTCACGACATTCCCGTGGCTCCACGTGGCACGGGGGTGAGATTTTACTCCCTCTCCTGGTGCTGACTTGAAGCTGCTGCAGCCAGGAAGGTCATCCAGGCCAGGTCAGGTCCATGGCGGCTTCCGGAAACCACAGCTCACCCGCCGGGTGCCCCCGCGAGCTGGGTCTCTCCCACGCCCCAAGCCCTCTCAACACGTCTGAGTGAGGAAGCCAGCGTGACTGTGGGGTCAGCAGCCCCAGGGCCCGGGCCTGTGACCAGCTGTGGGCAGGTGCCGCTCGCCGCCCGACATGCTTTCTCACCCAGGCTGAGGCCGGCTTGTTCCGGTTGTCAGTTCCAGACTCCCACAGGTTCTGAATGGGACCGCGAGCAGAGCTGGGTATTGAGAGAATCTGGCACTTGTGGTCCATTGTCCCCAATGAAAGTGGCTTCCGTGCCCGGACCTTCCGAGCAGTCCACGCCTGAAGGTCACCAGCAGTGTGACCGAGCCAGCGCGGGCAGGGGCTGAGCGAGTCTCTGGAAAACGAAGATCCCTTTGTTGCCCAGCCTGGAAGGGCAGAAATTGCCATTTGAGATTTGCCTCAACAGCAGGAAGCCCGCCCCCTCAAAGGTGGCAGACCCTGGGCGCCTGTGGGCACGGAGCAGGACCAGCAGTGCAGCGCTCAGCAAAGGCCATCATCCCGTCACAGACAAAGGCCACTGTGGTCCAGAGACAGTTGGCAATAAAGAGGTGCTTGTCTGAAAGGCCACCGACTCAGCGGGGCCTGGAAGGAGATGGCACCCTTGAGCGCCCACCCCGCCCCGCCCAGCATCTCCATGGCGTGGAAGTCCATCGCAGCTCACGATTCCTGCTTGCCGTGTCCCATCACGTTGTGACAAGGGCTCCAAGACAATTCGATGGGGAAAGAATGGCGTTTTTAACAAATGGTTCTGAGAAAACCAGAAATCGACACAAAAGAATGAATTTGGACCCCCTACCTCACACCATCTATAAAATGAACTCAAAATGTTAGGGCTAAAACTACACACACTTAGGGTGAAACTTCATGACCCTTGACTAGACAATGGTTTCTCAGATATAGACACCAAAGCACCAGGAGCTGAGTAAGTAATAGATACATGACTTCATCCACATGAAAAATGTTTCTGCACCAAAAGACATTCTGAGGAAAGTGGGAACACAGCCCACTTTCTCTTTCATTGGAGTGGGAGCATGGACGAAAATATTTGCAAACCACATATCTGATGCGGTCTAGTATCCAGAATATGTAAGAGCTCCTACAACACGACAACAAAAAGACAAAGAACCCGATTTAAAAATAAGCAGGAATTGAACAAACATTTTCCAAAGAAGATATAGAAATATCTAATGACACAAAAACGAGTACATGAATGGTCATAGCAGCATTGTTCACAGTCGCCAAAAAGTAAAAACCGCCCACCTGTCCATCACCTGACGCATGGATAAACACCATGTGGTATTTCCATACCCGGAGTATCACTCAGCCGCAAAAAGGAATGGAGCTTTGATGCAGGACCTGGACGAGCTAAGGAAACATTATGTACGTGAAGAAAGCTGGACACAGATGGCCACGTGTGTGTGATCCCATCTATATCCAGGACTGGCAAATCCAGAGACAGAGGTGAGAATGTGTGGCCGTGGCCTGAGGGAGGGGGAAGAAGGGGTGTGTGGCGAATGGGTACAGGGTTTCTCTCTGGGGGACGAAGTGTTTGGGAATTAGTCATGATGATGGTTGCACAACTCCATGAATACAAAAAAAACCCTGACTTGCACTTTAAAATGGTGAATTTTATAGCTAAGTGTATCACATTTCAATTTAAAAATTAAATAGCCTGGCGGAGGTGGCTATGAGCCAGGAGGGCACATGTGCAAGTTGTGGGCTCGATCTCCAATAGGGGGCGTGCAGGAGGCAGCCAATCAATGATTCGCTCTCTTCACTGATGTCTCTCTCTCTCCCTCTCCCTTCCTCTCTGAAATCAACAAAATAAAAAATGAAATCAGCAGGAGCCAGAGGAGGCCGGAAGGGCGGAGGGGAGGCGGCCTGGCCCCCTGGTCCTTGAGGGCCCTGCTCTCCAAGAGGAAGGCTGCACCGCCCAACTCGAACCCCAGCCCTGGCTGCCATGGCTCCCTGTGCCTCCTGCCACCGACCAGGCTTTCCTCCCTGTCACGTCTCCAGCCCACAGTGCGAGTTCTGCCCGACCAGAGCGGAGGGATAAGCCATCTGAGCAACTGTCGAGGGAAGGCGGCGGCCAGGAGAGCTGGGCAGAGCGAATGCTTCCAGCACGTGGGCCGCCTCTCCGGGGAGGGCGCGGGTGCGGGGCGCGGGCGCGGCAGCCTCGGAGTGGAGCCCGGCAGGTCTGAGGCTCCTGTGTTCTCGGAAATAGGAAGCTCAAGCGCTGGGTCCCAGTTGTGCGTCCCACAGGGTCAGCAGCGCCCTCCCTCCCTGCCAAGCTCCGGCAAGTCCTTTCAGATCCCCGAGAGAGTGCAGCCAGTGTGCAGGGGGAGAAACTGAGGCACCGAGAGTCAGGGAGACCCCTCCCCCTCCACCCGCTGGTGGGCCACACTGCCCAGGGCGGCAGCGGCAGCGCCCTGGGAGATGGAGCTCCGTGAGGGCGGGACCGCCCGTGGGCCCATGGCACGTGCGAAGGTCAGACTCCCTGGCAGCCTCGGCTGGGAAGTCATGAGGAAGCGGCTCTTCCTCAGGCCCCTGGGTCTGGCCACCCTGTCCCTAGGGCCCAGCTCGCGCCTCCTTGTCCCCAGCCCAGAACGGAGGGTGGACCCCTCGGGCTCGGCTGACGGGGTTTCTCCCTGAGCCTACGAACGGGCTGTGCTCTCGGAGGCCTGTCCGTGTTTACTCGTGTTTCCTTCTTGTTTGTGTCTGAGTCCAGCTCGGGGACCAGCTTATGCTGCTCCACACGCGCAGGGGGGAGGCAGGGCGGGTTGGATGTTACTCCTCCCCGAGAATCTTCACGTAAAACAAGATTCTTGGCCTCTAAGCAGGGAAAGGACACTGAGACCACCGGTCTAGTCCCCCGCCCAGAACCAAAGCCCTGGTGGCCGCCCAGCTGCTACCCTGAGCCGTCAGTGTGCCCACCCCCGGGCATGGGAGGCCAGGTCTGCGGGGAGCAGACAGGCCCTTCACTTTCTTGTCAGTGTGGGGCCTGCTCACCTCCTCAGTCACTTCCCCTGCACCACACAGGCGGGGTGGGGGGAGGAAGGAAGCAGGAGGAGGGGACAGGAGGGAGGAGAGAGTCAAAAGGGAAACGCACATTTCACACCCAGAGAGCCTGGACACAGGGACAGAGGCTGGAGGGGGCGGGCTGCCTGGTCATCAGTGACTTGGCTGCCCTTTGCCCTCGTCCGCATGGCGGGCAGTGACCGGGCTCAGCAGAACAACGAGGCTCTGTGGGCAGCACCAGAGGGCAGAGCTGGGGAGTGAGCCCTCAGAAAAGTCGCACCCGTGGGCTGGGGACCGGGAGTGCGGGGTCCCTGCAGTCTTCCCAAAGGCAAACCCGTGCTGGAGGTGGGCTGACCACAGAGGAGGGACACAGTGACCAGGGGGGAAGCGACCTGAGCCAGGGCCAGCGTGGATCCTGCGGTCTCTCCAGCCTGCAGGCAGGACCAGGGCTCTCACCAGCCCGTGACCCCTTCTCCCAGGGCCTCCGACACCTCACCTGGCTGGGGCACCTATCCGGGGGTGACTGTCCTCTCCCCCTGGGACAGGTGGGGACATAGAGAATGGAGAGAGGGGACTTGGAGGAGAGCAGATGGAGAGCCTTTCTCAGGGTGGTGGGCAGGCAGAGCGCTTTCAGAGTGAGAGACCAGAGCTGGGTTCTGAGGCCCCCCGAAAGCCCCTCCCCGGCCCTCAGCCAATTGGCTGGTTCATTCCCTGAGCATCACTGACATCTCTGCCTCCACCTTGATCTGACCAATTGGGACCATCCTAGGGGGAAGGGGGGACTCTGAGAAGTTGTAGGCAAGTGGGGGCCCCAGAAGAGCCCTGTGAGGAGACTGGGCACCTGCAGGGAGCTCAGCCCTGGACGCCACATTGCTCTCATGACTGGGAGCCCGGGAGGCCGGGAGGCCGGGAGGACAGGGGAGGCCAGTGCGCAGCAGCATTCCACTGAGCACTTCCAATGCAATCGTCAGGATTCCAGTATACACTTTGCCAGTGAGCGGATAAACTTAAATATACAGGAGACATCGCTGCAGAACGATGGGTGGCTTCCGTGGCGGCCTCCAGGCGCCGTCTGATGGTCCCGCAGGCCAGCCAGGGCCTCCGGCGGTGAGAGGCATAGTCTGAGCTGAGTGGGTCCAGTCTCGCCAAGGAGAACCAGGCGGAACAGGCTGCATGGAGGCCCTGCCACCTACTTGGGTGTTGCCCCTAGGACCTCGCACGTCTGGGCGGGCCGGCAGAGGCGGAGGGCACCACGAGAGGGGCAGAGGCTGACAGGCCGCGGAAGCCCAGAGTGGGGACCAGGAGCCCTGAGTCCCCTGGGAAGACCTTGGGTTCGGATTTCTGTGGCCACAGACTCCCTGAGCAGGATGGACACATCCCTTTGTTCATCTTACCATGATGAGAAGCTGAGAAATGTCACTTATCCTGACTCAGACGGCGGTGGCTTTAAATATAACAGCTCCCGGACAGCCACAGACACAGCCCTGGCTCCTACCCCAGGGGAGGGGAGGGGATGGGACTGAGCAGGAAGGGAGGGACGGCAGGCGATGCCGGGTGGTGCGGGCACCTCGGGGGAGACCTCTGTGCTCACCGTGCACTTCAGAGATGATGGGCACGGCTGGTGAGGTAGAGGCTCAGAAAGCTTTAAGATGCACTGATACTCAGCCCGGCCGGCGTGGCCCAGTGGGTGAGCGTCGACCTATGAACCAGGAGGTCATGGTTCGATTCTGGTCAAGGGCACATGCCAGGATTGCAGGCTCAATCCCCAAAGGGGGCATGCAGGAGGCAGCCAATCAATGATTCTCTCTCATCATTGATGTTTCTCTCTCTCTCTCTCTCCCTCTCCCTCCCTCTCTGAAATCAATAAAAATATTTTTTCTAAAAGGTACACTAATATTCAAATGACTGGATCAGAACTTAAAAAAAAAACATAAAGAGTCTAGATATATAACAAAAACTAGTAAGATGGGATTTATCCAGCCTGATTACAAAATCCTAACCCCAAGTTCGGCGTGTGTGGTCAGCTGGGAAAGTCACGGAGACAACCCAGGGATGCAGTGGCCAAGGAGGCCGGGATGAAAATGCACACAATAAAAATCATGCAAGTGTGGGCGCTGGTGATGGAATTTAATACTCAGTCCATAGCTGGTCCAAGCAAATCTAGCCTATTGGGTCCAGACCTGGACACTTTGGAGACCAACTCTTAAGCAAGCTCATCTGGATCCCAAGGAGAATGCCAAGAACAGCCCAAGAAAGCTAGGCACACCCTGGGACATGTTGCAGCACACTGGTCGGGAAGGTCAGCTCTGTGAGCCACTCCCAAATCTACCTTTGATTCGCTGTGTGACTTTCAACAGCTACTTAACGTTTCTGAACCTCTGTTTTCTTATCTGAAAAAGAAGCACAGTAAATGAGACAATTACTGAAATCATTAAGCCTGTCTCGAAGTACTTGGCAAAGTCATGAAATAATAATAATTATGATTATTATTGTCACTAAGGCCCTGTGAATGAAATTTGTGCACAGAGGGGGGATTCCCTCAGCCCAGCCTGCACCCTCTCCCCTTGGGATCGGGCCTAAACCAGCAGTTAGACATCCCTCTTGGATTCTGGGACCACTGGCTCCTAACTGCTCACCTGCCTGCCTGCCTGCTCGCCCCTAACTTCCTCTGCCTGCCAGCCTGATCACCCCTAACTGCCCTCCCCTGCTGGCCTGGTTTCCCCTAACTGCCCTCCTCTGCTGGCCAATTTGGTTCTGTTTGGTTGGTTTCTATGTCAGTCAGCGTCAAAAGCTCTGCCTCCTAGGCAGCCATTGGCTCCCCACAGCACCCAGACTTGGTTCTGATTGGTCGGTTTCTATGTCAGTCAGCATCAAAAGCTCCACCTCCTAGGCAGCCATTGGCCCCCCATAACACACAGATTTGGTTCTGATTGGTCGGTTTCTATGCCAGTCAGCATCAGAAGCTCCGCCTCCTAGGCAACCATTGTTTCTTCACAGCACCCACATTTGGTTCTGATTGGTCAGTTCCTATGCCAGTCAGTGTCTCTAGGCCTATCAACAGGGTCTGATCAGAAAGGCGGGGCTAATCAGCAGCCCGTGTAGAGGCCTGGAGAGAAATGGAGGCTCGGCTTCTGGCCAGACTGGGAGAGAAAGAGAGAGGCAAGTGCTGATCAAAAGCTGCCACAGAGGCAATGGATCAGTCCCTGCTTCTCTCTTCAGGCCTCTCTCTGGCCCTGATTCACAGCCCCCTCAGCAGTCAGTGCTGGGGCACCATGCCTGCAGCGGAAGCAGTCAGTGCTGGGTTGCCGTCTGACTGCAGGACTGACTTACGGTTGGTTGAGCCTCGGTTGTTACTGATCGTTATGACCCAGAGTTTTTATATATTAGGATCATCATCATCATCATCATCGTGCTGAAAAAGATGTCCAGACAGAATGAGCATAATAGCCATCTTCCAATGCTCGTCACACGAGAGACAGAGGAGGACCCCTGGGGTGCGGTAAGTTGTCCAGAGATAAGGGGACACACCACTGATAAGTGACTCCCCTCCAGGTTCTGATTCTGGTGCCAAAGTGCTGAACCCCTGCTCGCAGGGTCTGACTGCAGAGACCAATCCAGGTGCCACAGAGCAAGTTCCTGCAGTGACGGCCTTGGAGACTCCCACCCACCTGTGACCAACATCTGCTCTTTCTCTTCCTCCTCCTGCAGCTTCGGTATTGAACGGCATATGCAGGATGCCATGCTTTCCCAGTGCCCAAGATGCACTGTCCCCTGAGGAAGCCCCTTCTCGAGAGAACCAGCTACCCCCGTCCCAGGCTGGTCCACACTCACCCCTCAGCTTTCGGCCTGCACAACACCTGCAGTGACTCCAGGGCCACACACACCAGGTCCCCTCTGCCAGCGAATACCGCTCGCCCAGAACTCTTAGCAGAGATGCTGAGCAGGCGCCTTCCCAGCATCGTTCCAGCAGGGTGCGCGTCATGCAGGCCTGAATCACTGCACTCATTTCAGTGGAAGCAAATTTCTTACAGAATTTCCCTGCTCCATTTCAGTCTTCAAAGCCCTTCTTTTAGCCCAAAACATTCCCTTTTCGCCGGATCATAAAAGCAATGCATGCTCATTGTACAGAATTTGGAAGCTACAGGAAGGTAGCTTTTAATATCCCTAATTCCACCAACAGGAGCTATGCAGTTACAATTTCATGGAACATGTTATGAAGTGACCTTCATTTTACATTGGTGTATAAGTCTCCCAAGTATTGGCCATCCTTTCTGTCATTTATCGTTACATCATGCAAATTTTCCAACTCATTAGATATGCTACAAAATTATGACTGGTATTCCACCACATGAATAGGGCTTATGTCATTGGACAATCCCCTATTTTAGTTATTTATGTGTTCTCTAATTTTTTGGTATTATATAGAACATTGAAATAAAAATGCTTATTGTAGCTTTTTATTATTTCTTTAGGATGAATTCCTAGGAGACACTTATTGGTGGGTCAAATGGTTAAAGCATTAAGAAACTTGATAAAAAGTAATAAAATTGTCTCCAGAAAATAATACCAAGTTACTCAGAGCTAGGTGTGAAAATTCTGGGCTGGCTGTTAATTTCATTATTGTCTCTCACAGAGTGCAATCATTGAAAAAAAATTTTATTTTACTATGAATTATTTTATTACTAATGGGATTGAGCACTGTACTTATTTTTATTGGCCATTTGTCTTACTTCTGAGAATTGTCAATGGATGCCATCTGCTCAATTATCTCCTTGGATATTCAACTTTTTCTTATTGATCCTTAAGAGCATTTTATATTTAAGAACTTTAACTATTCGTCATATGTATTTTTCCCAGTAGATTTTGTTTGCCTTTTAACTTGAAACACTATTTTTAATTTGCAGATATTTTAAATGTAATATAATCAAACCTATTGATCTTTGTTTTTATGGGGTCTTCTCCATTCTAAGATTAGGTAAGTATGGCTCTCTTTCTCCTCTCTGATTCTTTTATGGGTCTTTTTTCCACAGCGAGTTATTTAATCAACATGAAATCTATTTTGGTGCCTGAGGGGAAGCAGAATTCTAAGTCTTCTTTTCCAAACAGTAACTTCACAGTAACCTGCTCTCCCAGCACCACTCACTGAAAACCCACTTTCCCCATAATGTGGAATGTTCACCTCATCACATTCGTAATTGTCTTAACATATTGGGACTGTTTCTTGGTATCAAGTTTTGTTTGTTGCTCCAGCTTTTTCATACTACTTGATTTACTACTTCTTGATAACACATTTATTTTGGTAGACAAATAGACCATTAATCTTATTTTCTAAAAATTTTTGTCTGTTTCTACCTATTAGCTATATTTTGAAGAATCACTTGATTAAGTTCCAAAAACATCCTGACATGATTTAGGTTAAAACTACTATCTATATAATAAAGAGCCAGGGTTGTAACCACTGTTACATCCGAAGGCTCGAGCAGACCAGAAGTCAGTGCTGGGTTGCCGTGGTGACCCAGCACTGACTGGGGCCGCTGCCAGCGCCCAACCCAGCACTGACTGCCTAGGGGGCTGAGGATCAGGCCCGGAGAAAGGCGTGCAGAGAAAGAGGCAGGGTCTGATCCGTAGCCTCTGTGGCAGCCGTTGATCAGAACTTGCCTCTCTTTCTCTCCAGGCCTGGCCAACAGCCACACCTCCATTTCTCTCCAGGCCTCCACTGAGGCTGCTGATCAGCCCTGCCTTTCTGATCAGGCCCCGTTGATAGTCCCAGAGATGCTGACTGGCATAGAAACTGACCAATCAGAACCAAATGTGGCTGAATGTAAGGAGTTAATGGCTGCATAGGAGGCAGAGCTTTTGATGCTGACTGGCATAGAAACTGACCAATCAGAACCAAACTGGCCGGCAGAGGAGGGCAGTTGGGGGCGAGATCAGGCCAGCAGGGGAGGGCAGTTAGGGGTGATAAGGCAGGTAGGGAGAGGCAGTCAGGAGCAATCAGGCAGGCAGAGGCAGTCAGGGGCAATCAGGCAGGCAGGAAGAGAGGTTAGGGGTGATCAGGCAGGCAGGCAGAGGGGTTGGGGCAATCAGGCAGCAGGAAGGTGAGTGGTTAGGAGCCAGCGGTCCCAGATTGTGAGAGGGATGTCCGATTGGAGTGGGTGCAGGCTGGGCTAAGGGAACCCCCCCCCCTCTGTGCATGAATTTCGTGCACCGGGCCTCTAGTATTTTTATAATATTAGGTCTTTACATTTGGGAATATGGCATAGCTCTCCATTTAGTTAAATGGGGGGAAAAAATTGGTTGTTCGTCATATGAGTTCTGTATTTTTCTTAGATATATTCCAAGATATTTCATCTACTATAGTGAATATAATCTTCCTTCTCTTAAGGTCTTAAAACTAGCTATTGCCAACATCTGAAAGACTTATATGCTAACAGTTTTATGCTGTAACTAGCCACTTTAGTACAAACTGTCTCAATAGTTCCAATAATATTTTCAATTTACTCTCTTGAGGTATTTTTAGGTGGACAATGAAAACATCTATAGATTATGGGGGTTTTTCTCTACTTTCTGGAGGCATATGTTATTTATGTTTTTCTTATTTTATTGCATTGTCTAAAATGTGTAGGTCAGTGGTAGAGCAGGGAAATCAGCTCTCTTGCTTTGTTCCTAAGTTTAATAGGGATCTTTTGACTGTGTACCCTGATGTCTGACATTAGGTTTTAGATTAAAAGTCAGAATATTTACCAAGTTAAGAAAGAATTATCCTACTCCTAACCTGCTAAAACTTCTTTATTCATCATAAATGGAGTCTCTTAGAAAATTATCAAAATGAACAATTTGTTTTTCTCCTTAGGCCTGCTGATGTTATAAATTATATCAATAGTCCCCTATATTAAACCATCATCTCATCTGGACATAAATATTTTTTGAAATCAGGATGGATTATTCTTTCAATATTCTGCTGGATTTGATTAAGTAGTATTTTATTTACAATTCAATACATAAGTGAGAGTAGTCTGTAATTTTTCATACTATTTGGTCAAGATTTATATAAGAATTATGCTAACAATAAAATGATTCATGGGGGACTTTTCATTTCCTATCTGACTGAACAAACATGAAACAACATGAAAGTTATATTTTCCACATCAACAATGAGACACCAACGAACACCTGTCAGAATGGCCAAAATCCAGGACACTGACAATACCAAGTGCTGACGAGGATGTGGAGTAGCAGAAGTCTTCCACAAGCTGGTGGGAACGCACCATGGTTCCAGCACTGTGGAAGACACTTCTGCAGCTCCTCACAAACTAAACATACTCTCGCCACCTCCCCAGCAATCATGCCTCTTGGTATTTACCCAAAGGAGCTGAAAACTATGGCCACACAAAAACCTGCACACAGATGTTTACAGCAGCTTTGTTCTCAATTGCCAAAACCTCAAAGCAACTGAACCAGATGGCCTTCAGGAGGCGATGAATAAATGAACTGTGGTCCATCCAACATGGAATATCAGCATAGAAAAGAAATGAGCTATCAAGCCGTGAAAAGACATGGCGGAACTTTTGAGTGAAAGAAGCCAGTCTTTCTACATTATGTGATTCCAACTCTATGACAATCTGCAAAACTACGGAGACAGTAAAAGGGTCAGAGGTTGCCCAGGGTTGAGGGGTGAGGAGGGATGAATAGGGGGAGCACAGAGGATTTTCAGGGCAGTGAAACTGCTCTGTATGATACTATAATGGTGGATCCACGTCATTATACATTTGTCCAAACCCATAGAATGTACACCACCAAGAGTGAACCCTAATGTAAACTGTGCACTTGGGTGATAGTGACATGTCCACGTAGACTCATCCATTGCAACAAGTGTTCCCGCTGGTGGCAGGGTGTTGATAGTTGAGGAGAGTATGGGAAAGGGTCACGAAGTGAATCGGAAATCTCTGTACCTTTCTCTCAATTTTTCTGTGAACATAAAGCTGCTCTAAAAAAATAAAGCCTGTCCCTGTCCAGTGTTGCTAAGTAGTTATACCATCGGCCTTCACTCAAAAGGGTCACAGGTTCAATTCCTGATCAAGGGCATGTACCTGGGTTTCAGGTTGGATCCCCGGTACCAACCTTGTGGAAAGCAACCTATAGATGTGTCTTTCTATCAATGTTTCTCTCTCTCCAACCCCTTCCACTCCCTCCCTTCCTTCCACTCTCACTAAAAATCAATGGAAAAAATATTCTTGGGTGAGGATTAAAAAAAAAAAAAAAAAAAAAGACAAGATCTTATTGAGCCAATCTTTATTTTCCAGGAAATAATCCAGTTTCTCAAACCTACAATTTATAAGCAGAGTGTTATAACCATGACCATTCCTACATTTACTTTTAATAATTTCATCTCTACAATCAGCATTTCTAATTTCTATTTGTATGCATTTCTCTTTTTTGTTTGACTTATTAGATGTTTTATTTTTATTGGGTTTCCCCCAACAACCAATTTATAATTTGTAAGGAATTTATAGTCCCTTTGGCTACTCCGTTGTCTAACGCATTCATTTCTGCACATAGCATTTTCTTGTCCCTGCTTCTCTTGCTTGGTGTACACACTAATGGTCTTTGCCCCTTTCTAAACTTCTTAAGTATCTAGCGTACTTATTTGCATTTTCCCTGTATGGTAACGAGTGGCTTGCACCATAAATTTCCACCAACACCGCTTTGGCCACTTCCACAGGACTTGCTATACAGGGTTCCATCGATGCTAACTGAATAGTCAGTGCCATTTTTATTTCCTCCTAATGCAACTTATTTTGTTGCATGATTCTTAATTCCCAAAAGTTTTAGGGTTGTGGCTAAAGTTCTGGTCAAAGTGGAAGTAGCATTTGATCCTGATCTCAATGGATGGAGATGGAGGAGAAGATAGAGGGAACCACAAGAACAAAGACACAGAGATGAGCAAAGTTTGAGCAGCCACCCAACCCAGTGTGCTGGAGTCTCAGTCTGCAAGGAAGAACTGAGGACTAACAAGGGTCCAACTGCCAGTCCTCACCGCCACTGACAACACTAACTGATGTTAGGGTGGCGCTCTCTCTCTCTCTCTCTTTCTCTCCTCTCTTTCCCTGGCTTTCTTCCTCTCTATCTCCCTCTCCCTCTATCCCTATATCTATCTCTTTGCTGGGTGAGGGGAGGGGAAATAAAAGTAAAACTTTCTTTATAAAGGAAAAAAGGTAGATGACATGATACTATAAATAGAAAACCCTAAAGATTCCACACACAAAAACACTACTAGAACTGATGAATGAATTCAATAAAGTAGCAGGATACAAAATAAATATCCAGAAATCAGTTGCATTTTATATATATATATTATTGATTTTTTACAGAGAGGAAGGGAGAGGGATAGAGAGTTAGAAACATCAATGAGAGAAACATCGATTCAGCTGCCTCCTGCACACTCCCTACTGGAGATGTGCCTGCAACCAAGGTACATGCCCTTGACCGGAATAGAACCTGGGACCCTTCCGTCGGCAGGCCGACACTCTATCTACTGAGCCAAACCGGTCAGGGCTCAGTTGCATTTTTATATACTAATAATGGACTATCAGAAAGGTAAACTAAGAAAACAATCCCATTACAATTGCATCAAAAAATAAAATAAAATACCTAGGAATAAATTTAGCCAAGACTTGTACTCAGAAAATTATAAGACACTGAAGAAAGAAATTGGAGAAAATACACAGAAGTGGAATCATATACCATGTTCATGGATGGGAAAATTGACATCATTAAAATAGCCATTCTACACAAATCAATCTATAAATTCAATGCAATTCCTATCAAGATACCAATGGTGTATTTCACAGAATTAGAACAAACATGCAAACTATACCACAAAGCCATATCAATCAAAGTAGCCCAGTACTGGCAACCTACACTTGTATGGTCAATTAATATTTGACAGCCCTGCCGGTGTGGCTCAGTAGTTGAACAACAACCTATGAACCAGGAGGTCATGGTTCACTTCCCAATCAGGTCACATGCCCATGTTGTGGGCTCGATCCCCAGTAGGGGGCATACAGGAGGCAGCCAATCAATGATTCTCACTCATCATTGATATTTCTATCTCTCCCTCTTACTTCATCTCTGAAATCAGTAAAAATATATTTTAAAATATTTTTAAAAATATTTTACAAAGGAGGAAAGAACACAATGGGGTAAAGGTAGTCTATTCAATAAATGGTGTTGGGAAAATTAGACAGATACATGAAACTGGACCACATTCTTACATCACACACAAGAATAAACTCAAAATGGATTAAAGACTTAAGTTTTATACTCAAAACCATAAAAATCCTAGAAGAAAACATAGGCAGTAAAATCTCAGACATTCCTCATAGCAATATTTTTTCTGATATATCTCCTCCAACAAGGGAAACAAAAGAAAAAAATAAACAAATGGGACTACATCAAACTAAAAAGTTTTTGCACAGCAAAAGAAACCATCAATAAAATGAAAAGACAAACCACTGTATGGGGACAATGATACATCTGGTAAGGGGTTAATATCCAAAAATTATAAAGAACTTATAAAACTCAACACCAAAAAACAACAACAAACAATCTAATTTAAAAATGGGCAAAGGGCCTGACTAGGCACTTCTTCAAAGACGGCATACAGATGGCCAATAGACATATAAAAAGATGGTCAACATCACTATTCATCAGAGAGATGCAAATAAAAACCACAATGAAATATCACCTCACACTTGTCAGAATGGCCATCATCAATAAATCAACAAACAAAAAATGTTGGCGAGGATGTGGAGAAAAGGGCACCCCGTGCACTGCTGGTGGGAAAGCAGACTGGGGCAGCCACTGTGGAAGACAGTTTGAAGGGTCCTCAAAAAATTAAAAAATGGACCTGCCTTATGACCCAGTGATCCCGCTTCTGGAAATATATCTGAAGAAACCCAAAACACTAATTCAAAAGAATATATGTGTCCCTGTGCTCACTGCAGCGTTATTTACAACAGCCAAGATCTGGAAGCAGCTCAAGGCCCATCAGTAGACGAGTAGATAAAAAGCTGTGGGCCATTTACACAATGGAATGCTACTCGGCTGTAAAAAAAAAAAAAAAAAAGGAGATTTTACCTTTTGAGACAGCATGGAGGGACCTGGAGAGCATTATGCCGAGAAAAATAAGCCATTAGAGAAAGACAAGTACCATTTGATTTCACTTATATGTAGAATCTAATGAACAAAATAAACTAGCAAACAAAATAGAACCAGACTCATACACAGAGAACAGACCAACAGCTGTCAGAAAGAAGGGGGTAGGGAGACTGTGTGAAAAAGGTTGAGATTAAGCAAAAAAAAACACACCCCAAAACCTCATAGACACAAACAACAGTATGGTGATTAGCAGGCGGTGATGGAGGGAGACCACTTGGAGTGGCGACCACACAATGCGATACACAGAAGAGATAGGATAGCATTGCACACCTGGAACCTATATAATTTTATCAACCACTAGAGGCCCAGTGCACGAAATTTGTGCACAGGGGGGGGTGTCCCTCAGCCCAGCCTGCACCCTCTCCAATCTGGGACCCCTTGAGGGATGTCCGACTGCCCATTTAGGCCCGATCCCGGCGGGCCTAAACGGGCAGTCGGACATCCCTCTCACAATCTAGGACCACTGGCTCCCAACTGCTCGGCTGCCTGCCTTCCTGATTGCCCCTAACCGCTTCTGCCTGCCAGCCTGATCACCCCCTAACCACTCCCCTGCCAGCCTGATTGATCCCTAACTGCCCTTCCCTGCAGGCCCGGTCACCCCCAACTTCCCTCCTCTGCTGGCCTGGTCACCCCTAACTGCCCTCCCTTGCAGGCTTGATTGCCCCCAGCTGCCCTCCCTTGCAGGCCTGGTCCCTCCCAACTGCCCTCCCCTGCTGGCCATCTTGTGGTGGCCATCTTGTGTCCACATGGGGGCAGGATCTTTGACCACATGGGAGCAGCCATCTTGTGTGTTGCAGTGATGGTCAATCTGCATATTACTCTTTTATTAGATAGGACAGAGGCCTGGTGCATGGGTGGGGCCAGCTGGTTTGCCCTGAAGGGTGTCCCAGATCAGGGTGGGGGTTCCCTTGGGGCGTGGGGCAGCCTGGGCAAGGGGCTTGTGGTGGTTTGCAGGCCGGCCACACACCCCGGCAACCCAACCGGAGGCCCTGGTATCTGGGATTTATCTTCTACAATTGAAACTTTGTAGCCTGGAGCGAAGCCAAGCCTCCTGCTTGCTCCATGGCAGCAGCCATTTCTGTTGGGGTTAATTCACCTTCTATAATTGAAACTTTGTAGCCTGGAGTGGAGGCCTTGGCCCGGCCAGGGTGTGCGGAAAGCTTGGCTTCCTCCATCGCCGGGGAAACCCAAGCCTCCCTCCTGCTCGCTCAGTGGCCACAGCCATCTTGGTTGGGGTTAATTTGCATACTCACTCCTGATTGGCTGGGGGGCATGGCTGGTGGGTGTGGCTGGTGGGTGTAGCGGAGTGATGGTTAATTTGCATATTACTCTTTTATTAGATAGGCTTGCCACTCAAATGAATTCAATAAAACAAAAATTTTAAGGGAAAAGCACTGTTTTAAAAACTTAAAGCTCTCATATCATGGAGATTCCCAATAAAAATCTCATCACCATTCACACACAGACACGGACGTGAGCAACTCAAGCCACTTTCTTTGCCCATGCAAGACGACTCGGGTTGCGGGCCAGGCTCAGGGATGGCCTCAGCATCAGGACCAGGCCTCCGCACTGCCAGCAGCTGTCCTCCCGCTCCGCCATCGCCAACCGCACACTCACCTTACTAGCGGCTGAAATGCAGGCGCCACGCATGAATCACCCTAGAGACTAAAGCTGTCTGAAAACAAAGTATGGTGATCCCCTCGCAGTGTTCCCCTCGCAGCTGGGCTCCTGCCTCGGCCCCTGGCCCACACCAGCACCCTGGCTGGCCACAGGCCCAGACGTGAGTTTCCCCATGGTCACATGGAGGCGTGCTCTGTAGGCGCACTGTCCGCGGCGTCCTGTCCCCGGGTTTAATCATTTCTCGAGAACAATCAAATGGAAAACAAAGCTCTTTGGACCCACTCAGAGGCTGAGAGGCCTTGGCTCTTCGAGGCAGACAATGGGAGAACGACTACAAACAGAGAGGAAAGAAAACACGATGGAATCACAGAGGTGACACAAAATCAATGGAAGCCGGGCCGGGTCGATCCACCTTCACTCTGGGCTGCGGGCAGCTCCCGCGTGTTTTCAGATTGCCCCGATGGCTTCCTGTTTGCACTGGACAAAGAGGGACTTTGGGGGGCCAGGGGGCCTGCCCTTCACCAACATGTCTCACTGGTCCCTCGGGGTGGTTACAGGTCTGCCCCTCGGTTCGGCGGTGTAGGTGGTCACCCCAGCCCTGTGCACAGAGGAGACCCCAGAGCCCACACCAGCACGGACGCTGGGCCACGCCTGGGTCACAGACTGAGCTGACCTCCAGGAAAATCGAGGCGCTGCCGTCCACTGTCCCCTGGGACGGGAGATCCAGGCCCTCCCCACGTGGGGCTCTGCATCACGGAGCATGGGACCCTGGCCCGTCCACAGAGCAGACTCCACAAATGCAGGCCCGCCAACCGGCAAAGCCGGGCTCCCGCCGCACATCAGCAAGGAGGGACTTTCCCACGAGAGAGGGCCCTGGCTTCTCGCAGTGACTCCGCGGCCCACTGCCAACCACCGGGCTCCTTAGCTCCCGGGCCCAGCCTCTTCCTCTCTTCAGCGCGGCTGCGGCCCGGGGACACGGCACCTTTTCTAACCGCCAAACCCGCACCTCTGAAACGGGATGGAAATGCCGGGAGCGATTGCACGTGCGGTGACCAAACCCGAGATGGAGGGCTCTTGGGACATTTTTCAAACCCTCCGGACAAACCCCACCTGAGCAGTGTCACAAGCACACCTGAACAGTGGGGGACACACCAGAGCAGTGGGGGACACACCAGAGCAGTGGGGGATACACCTGAGCAGTGGGGGACACACCTGAGCAGTGGGGGACACACCTGAGCAGTGGGGGGGACACACCTGAGCAGTGGGGGGGACACACCTGAGCAGTGGGGGACACACCTGAGCAGTGGGGGACACACCTGAGCAGTGGGGGGGACACCTGAGCAGTGGGGGGGACACACCTGAGCAGTGGGGGGGACACACCTGAGCAGTGGGGGGGACACACCTGAGCAGTGGGGGGGACACACCTGAGCAGTGGAGGGGACACCTGAGCAGTGGGGGGGACACACCTGAGCAGTGGGGGGGACACACCTGAGCAGTGGGGGACACACCTGAGCAGTGGGGGACACACCTGAGCAGTGGGGACACACCTGAGCAGTGGGGGGGACTCACCTGAGCAGTGGGGGGGACACACCTGAGCAGTGGGGGGGACACCTGAGCAGTGGGGGACACACCTGAGCAGTGGGGGGGACACACCTGAGCAGTGGGGGGGACACCTGAGCAGTGGGGGGGGACACCTGAGCAGTGGGGGGGACACACCTGAGCAGTGGGGGACACACCTGAGCAGTGGGGGACACACCTGAGCAGTGGGGACACACCTGAGCAGTGGGGGGGACTCACCTGAGCAGTGGGGGGGACACACCTGAGCAGTGGGGGGGACACCTGAGCAGTGGGGGACACACCTGAGAAGTGGGGGACACACCTGAACAGTGGGGGGGACACCTGAGCAGTGGGGGACACACCTGAGCAGTGGGGGACACACCTGAGCAGTGGGGGGGACACACCTGAACAGTGGGGGGGACACACCTGAGCAGTGGGGGGGACACACCTGAGCAGTGGGGGGGACACACCTGAGCAGTGGGGGACACACCTGAGCAGTGGGGGGGACTCACCTGAGCAGTGGGGGGGAATCACCTGAGCAGTGGGGGGGACACACCTGAGCAGTGGGGGGACACCTGAGCAGCGGGGGACACACCTGAGCAGTGGGGGACACACCTGAGCAGTGGGGGGGACACACCTGAGCAGTAGGGGACTCACACCTGAGCAGTGGGGGGGACACACCTGAGCAGTGGGGGGGACACACCTGAGCAGTGGGGGGGGACACACCTGAGCAGTGGGGGACTCACCTGAGCAGTGGGGGGGACACACCTGAGCAGTGGGGGGGACACACCTGAGCAGTGGGGGGGACTCACCTGAGCAGTGGGGGGGACACACCTGAGCAGTGGGGGGGACACACCTGAGCAGTGGGGGGGACTCACCTGAGCAGTGGGGGGGACACACCTGAGCAGTGGGGGGACACACCTGAGCAGTGGGGGGGACACACCTGAGCAGTGGGGGGGACACACCTGAGCAGTGGGGGGGACTCACCTGAGCAGTGGGGGGGACACACCTGAGCAGTGGGGGGACACACCTGAGCAGTGGGGGGGACACACCTGAGCAGTGGGAGGGACACACCAGAGCAGTGGGGGGGTACACCTGAGCAGTGGGGGGGGACACCTGAGCAGTGGGGGACACACCTGAGCAGTGGGGGGGACACACCTGAGCAGTGGGGGGGACACACCTGAGCAGTGGGGGACACACCTGAGCAGTGGGGGGGACACACCTGAGCAGTGGGGGACACACCTGAGCAGTGGGGGGGACACTGGTGGGGGACACACCTGAGCAGTGGGGGACACACCTGAGCAGTGGGGGGGACACACCTGAGCAGTGGGGGACGCACCTGAGCAGTGGGGGGGACACACCTGAGCAGTGGGGGGACACCTGAGCAGCGGGGGACACACCTGAGCAGCGGGGGACACACCTGAGCAGTGGGGACACACCTGAGCAGTGGGGAGGACACCTGAGCAGTGGGGGACACACCTGAGCAGTGGGGGGGACACACCTGAGCAGTGGGGGACTCACCTGAGCAGTGGGGGGGACACACCTGAGCAGTGGGGGGGACTCACCTGAGCAGTGGGGGGGGACACACCTGAGCAGTGGGGGGGACACACCAGAGCAGTGGGGGTGTACACCTGAGCAGTGGGGGGGGGACACCTGAGCAGTGGGGGACACACCTGAGCAGTGGGGGGACACACCTGAGCAGTGGGGGACACACCTGAGCAGTGGGGAGACACACCTGAGCAGTGGGGGGGACACACCTGAGCAGTGGGGGGGACACACCTGAGCAGTGGGGGGGACACACCTGAGCAGTGGGGGACACACCTGAGCAGTGGGGGGACACATCTGAGCAGTGGGGGGGACACCTGAGCAGTGGGGGGGACACACCTGAGCAGTGGGGGGGACACACCTGAGCAGTGGGGGACACACCTGAGCAGTGGGGGGACACACCTGAGCAGTGGGGGGGACACCTGAGCAGTGGGGGGGACACACCTGAGCAGTGGGGGGGACACACCTGAGCAGTGGGGGGGACACACCTGAGCAGTGGGGGGGACACCTGAGCAGTGGGGGGACACACCTGAGCAGTGGGGGACACACCTGAGCAGTGGGGGACTCACCTGAGCAGTGGGGGGGACACACCTGAGCAGTGGGGGAGACACGGGCAGCACGAGCTGTATGTCCCCTGCCATTGCCTGAGCACAGCACAGCGCAGGTGGCGGCCGGGCCTGCCCTGGCTATTACCAGGGAGACTGTATTTTCAAGACAAAAGTCACCTCACCCTCTGCGCCAAGGAAACTGAACCCGCACATAAAGCACCGCCATTACCAGCCCAGGGAGCGGGCTGTGGCCACGCCTCAGGCTTCCCTCCTTGGGTCGCAGGGGCTGTTCTGGACAAAAGAGGCCCGGATTCCAGGCTGGGTGTAGCTCAGCCACGGGAGCCGGGGCCACCTGCTACAGGAGACACGGCTGGAGGAGTCGGTGGTCTTGCGATGGGCCTGTGCGCCCGGGGCACCCGGGAAGGCGGAGGGCAGCTTCCCCCCCATCCTGGCAGGAGGCGGCCGAGGGCAGGCGGCCGGTCCCACAGACCGGCCCCGCTATCCAGACGGGAGCAGGGCTGCAGCCTGGGAGCCCCTCCTCCAGGGGACAGTGCTCACCTGCTTCCCAGAGGCTGGAGGCCAGAGAACCCACAGGGCGCTGGCCGGTCACCTCAGCTCACGGCGACCAACCTCCAGCGGCTCTGGCACCCATTCTTGTCTTTTTCTTTCGTTCTAGACCAAGTTGCCCTCGAGCACCTGAGTTTCGATTCTGCACTTCTAACAATTCTCCAAAAGGTGGTCTTTGGGGAAGAATGAGATGCTGAGTATCCACCTGACCGGTTTGTTGTTGTTGTTGTTTGTTTGTTTTGTGTTTGTTTGTTTGTTTGTTTTTTGCTTATTGCCTTAAGGATGTTTCTTCAAGGAATAGTCTGGATTTTAATTTGCTTTGTTCAGTGTGTATGGGCTGTATGTTGGGATCCTAACCCTAGCACTTAGGACGGGTCTGTCCTGGGAGACAGACTTTAAAGAGGTTTTAAGGTAAAGAGAGGTCATAGGGCGGCCCTGACCCAATGCGTCCTTACAGGCAGAGAACATGAGGACACAGACACACAGAGAGACGACCGTGAGGAGGCACGGAGAGGACGGCCGTCTACACGCCAAGGAGAGAGGCCTCCGACCCCGGGGCCAGATGAAGAAGGGAGGAGACAGTACTCCAGGGCCCGGGACAGCTACCCTGGGCGTCGCAGAGGGTGGGGAGGGAGAAGGTGGCATCAGGAGGGTGATGGACAGTGGCTGAGACCTGGGCCGGCCAGGCCTCCGGAGCCTTATTGGCCATGTAAACGTCACACAGCAAGGCTGCCTTTACCTGAGACCTGTGTGCTCCCTCCTTCACCCCAAAACAGGAGACACAGGCTGACTCATCGCACAGTTTGTATTGGTCTAAAATATGCATAGGGACCCTCCAGGTTTTTCCAGGGGAAAGAGAGTAACGAGGACACCCAGCCTGCCCAGGTGACCTCTGGCCGCGTGCTGAGGTGGGACGTGACTGCCTGGAGGGCACATGGTTTTGGGGACATGGTTTTGGAGCCGCCTCAGAAGCGGCCCCCTCTCCCGGCCGGGCGGCTGGGCGAGCTCGCACCCCTCCCGCCTGGCCCCTGACTGCGTGCTCAGCAGCCCGATAGGATGGAAGCCCTCGGGGTGTGCCTTCTCGGGAACTTTCCTTGCAAAATCAGATTAATTAGTACTGGGCCTCAGCACCAGGCGGACAATGGCGGTCTATTCTCCCGCAGCTGAGCGTGAAGAGGCCCGTGGACTATTGATAAGCCGTCATGAGGACCGGGCGCCCGGGCTCTCTGCTGGCTCGGTCCATGTGCGCAGGACCTCACGTGGTAGGAGACAGCCTGGGACCCATGAGGTGCCCGCCCAATGCACTCGGGGCCTCCAAGGTCCTCAGACAGAACCCTGACCCACTCTATCCCAAGGTGGAATGCCTGTTTGGAAAAAGAGAGAGGTCTGATATCAAACTGAGTTCACTCTCTAAGTCAAAATGGACAGCCTGGGCTCCTGGCCGTGACAATGGAGGCAGTGGGGGGCTGCAGAAAGAGCCCCAACCTGAGTCATGGGGCTCAAATGTTTACTTCACCCTCTGTCCCAGAGGGGAGGGCCCAGTCTTCCTACCTCTGTTCCCTGGCAGTCCCAGGGGAGGCTCTTCTCCCAAAGTGGGTGCTAATTAAACATTTGCCGGCCCTGGCCGGTTTGCTCAGTGGATAGAGCATCGGCTCACAAACTGAAGGGTCACGGGTTTGATTCCCAGTCAAGGGCACGTACCTTGGTTGCAGATTTGATACCCGGTCACGGTGGGGGCCCAAGTGGAAGGCAACCAATCCATGTGTCTCTCTCACATCGATGTTTCTCTCTCTCTCTCTCTCTCTCCTCTCTCTCTTCCCTTCCCTCCCACCCTCCCACTCTCTCTAAAAAAAAAAAAAAAAAATCAATGGAAAAAATATCCTTGGGTGAGGACTAACAAAACAAAACAAAACAAAAAAATAGCAAAAAGTAAACATTTGCAGGATGAATGAATGAGTGAATGAGTGAATAGATCACAGAGGACCAAGCAGGTGCTAACCCGCAGGTGCCTTAAGGACAAGCGGTGACAAACGGGTCCTGAAAGGGCAGAGGCCATGTGAGGGTGGCACCGGTTCGGCCCTACTACCCACTGTCCCGGGCACAAGCCACTGCCATCCACAGGGAGGAAGGTGAGGGCAGCTGCGTTGGTCTGAAACTTTATTCATGGGCCCCGAAGCTTGAATTTCATGTCATTTTCACATGTCATGGAATATTATTCAACTTCTGATTTTTTTCCATCATTTACAAATGGAGAAACTCCTCCCAGCTCAACAGTCACATGAAAGAAGTGCATGGCCAGGTGGCTGACCTCTGATCCCAGATGGGGCAGAGCAAGGTCCCAGAAAACCCTGGCCCTGCAGAAGGAGGGAGGTCGGGTCACGCATTTACCCCAGATTTCTGCCACCGTGACAAGCTTCTCTGTTAGCAACACAGACCCTAGCCTGTGGCCACCTGTGAAGCCACTGCCCAGACCCTCACCTCCACGCGCCTCCACCCGCTCCAGGCCCACCCCTACTGCTGCCTTGAGCTAGAAAGAAGGTCCAGGCGTCATGTTCCTGAGGACGCTGAGGTTGTTTGTTACGCAGCATAACCTTGCCTCGCTGTGGATATGACCCTGGTTTCCATGTTCCAGCTTTAGAAATTATCTCTCGATGCAAATTCAAAAGCGGGGCTGTCCTCCCTGCCCCGCCTCTTGCTGCCCCTACACACGGGACAACCACGTTACCATCTTGAGTTTTTCTTACCCTTGTTGATGTGGAGGATACACTTACACCAGCTTTACAGGTACCTCTTGATTTTTCCACTCTGTAAGTCAGGGTGGCAGCTCCGGCTCTCTCCACAACTTTTGCCAATTATAATTTTACTAGAGGCCCAGTGCACAAATTCATGGACATAGAAAGGAAATTACTCAGAAGAAATATTTTAATATCACTATTTGCCCTTCCTCTATAATAGAAGTGTCAACTAAATTCACAATCGACAATGACAGATGGAAACACACGTGTGCAACTGGCACCAGCAAGAGCTTTATATGTATCACGAATGAGCAAGTCAACTTAGCCTTTTATAGATATAGAATAAACTTGCTTAATTAGACCTGCTTTCTAATTTAGCTAAACTTTTTCCAGCCCAGTGAAGCACCCCAACTTCTCTTTCAGGTAATTGTCAGCAACATAGCAGTAGATATCAACACAAAGCCGATTATTATTGTAGATCACACAGGGAGAACAAAGGGTGAAATATTTAACTGCAGCAGTGTTTGACTAGATTCTGCGAAGTGAGAAAACCTGAAGTCATTTTCAAGGTCCACCATTTCTTACTTCTTTTCAGTCAGGTCAAGTTTTTGAGCTTTCTAAATCCCTGTTTTCTGGCTAATGAAAGAAAATAGGATTCTACCAAGTCTCCTAACTACCTACTCCAGGACTTCTGTGAGGATCAATGAGATGAGGCACGGGAAAGCTCTTCACAGACATTTGGTTAAAGTGTGAAATGTTTGCACCTGGCTATAAAGCAAGTTGTGTTCCTGGGCTGAAGAAACTGCAAGGAGGTTAGTTGCTAGGAAGAGGAAGCCAGGCGTTGCTATGTGATGTCATTACCCGGACAGACACTTAGCATACTAGCCTCTTATATAGAGAGATTTTTACACTGTCAGGAAGGCTAGTATCGGCATTTAATCTTGACACTGGCCTGAAGTATTCTGGGCTTTATTCCATTCAATAAGATAAATAAACGTTTTTAAAACGTTGAGTGCATTTCCATGATTATGGCTGCATGGAGATTGTTTCTTCAGACAAGTGATCTGGTCCCGTGGAATTATCCGTGGGTCCCACTGCCAGGGTCCCCTGGCAGCGGGGTGACTCTCCAGCATGAAAAAGGCGTTCTTCCCAATTTCTGCCAGGAGCCATGTCATTATAGACTCCTGTTCGCGTCAGCCAGCTGCTGGCGGGGAGCTGGGATAGTGCTGGGTGGGGGTGGGGGACAGGTGAGGGGCAGAGTCCTGAGAGCCCCGGACAGACAGACACCGTGGCTATCTGTCTCCAGCCTCAGCTCCGCAGTCTGCCTGGCCACTCAGACCCGCTCCACCTGGACGGAGGCGCCCCAGCACCCTGCAGGGCGGCTCTGGCCACCTTCTCTTGCAGGATTTGTGGAAACATCTTCTGTGCGGTCACCCCCTTGGGATCCATCAGGTGTGGGCTCATTCCTTTGTTGTCGTCACTGGCCCTTCAGCGGAAGAAGAAGCCCACCAGGACTGGCAACTTGTAAAAATCGCCATCTCCCACGAACACCCCAGGCCAGGCTCCAGCGAGTGCACTGTGTGCCCCTGGGGGATGAAGCGGGCCTGTGGGAGCAGAGCTGGGCAGAGCCGGCAGGCAGCTCCGGAGACGCTGCGCACGGTGAGCAGGAGGCAGCTCTGGCCGCTCGGCCTCCCCAGCAGTCTGGGCGTCCCCTGCTTCACGCGGCCAGTGAGGGGCATTCCCCGCCCTGGAGCACCCCTCGAGCACAGCGAGGCAGCTGTGAGCACGTGCCCCCTGCTGAGGGCGACCGGGAGTCCTGTCTGTCCTCAGAGAAGCCTGTGGCTACCATCGAACCCCAGCAACACCTGCTCTCCCTTACCCGGTCTCCCATGCCCCTCCTCTCTCCTGACTCCTGGGACCACCCCAGAGTGAACCCTCTCCCAGGCCTGCCCAGGCTCTGCGCAGGGTGAACCGTGCCCTCCAGGTTCCTGGGCCGCTGACACTGCTGGGCGGGTGGGGAAGAGCGTGCAGGGGTCTCAGGAGCCGGGTCTGGGTAACAGGTCCAAGTGCAGGTGGTCAGGACGTGAGGACATCTGGTCCTGGGGGCGGGCTGGGGAGGGGCGGTGAGCAGTGAGCTGGGCTCCATTGCAGGTGGGGAGCCCTGTCCCTGAGGCTCAGGAGGGACCTTCTGTGAGCCCTGAGGTGGGACCCTGTTCAGATGATGGATAAGACCAAGCCATTCAAGCCCGGCCCCTACGGAGCCAGAGCCTGGCCGGCCAGCGCGGTGGGCCATTCCCCGCGAACCACATGGGCGGGCAGGGCTGCGCCCTCCACGTTAGCATCACGCGAAATCTGAGTCATTTTCAAGTTGAAGTTTGCACTTAACTTTTTCTTAATTGTAAATGAGTTTGGGGCCCGTCACAGGTAACCCTGCAAGTCATCACCGGAGGCCTCTCGTGTGAAACAGTGGCGAGAACCGCAATCGATGGACACACATCAAGAGTGAGAGGTTTATGCGGGGCGAGACAATGGCTCAGCAAAGCAAATGTTTGCCTTCTTTAAGAATAGCATTCTCATGTATAAAGTATGAGTAATAAAATCAATGCCGCTGGCATCGAGCGGCCGCGGGGGGGGGGGGGGGGGGGGGCTCTGACAGGTGACTAGATAAGAAGGGCCCACAGCCCTCTGCTCGGTAAACATGTGCCCGGGGTTTCGGCTCCTCCCAGAGGGCGGGTGGAGGTTTCCCAGAGGTGCCAAACGAAGAGGAGATGCAATTGCAATTACGTGAGAAGCTGCCCCCCCACCCCCGGATCAGCCCGCTGTCTTAATTGTCTTACCTACTCAACACTCAAGATGTGTTTGTCGTCTCCACGATGATTGTCTTTCCTGCAAGAACACCGGAACCTCAATAGGTGAAATGGAACCCTGGGGCCCATGCCTATTTTGGGGTGCACTGAAGAGAAAGGTGGGAAGGGTCCCCCCCACTGAGGTGGGACGTGGGGTGTCTCCAATCAACCTGACAACAACGCTATGAATGATGTCACCGGCATGGCGATGGCATGCAGCGTGTGGCAATGGTGGACTTTGGAGACCTGGCCAGGTGTGTGGCGGGCCCCTCTTCCCACAGGCAATAGGGGCGCGTCGGGGCAGAATGGCGTGGCTGACACCCACTGTTTGTAGGGCTTGCCGAGGGCTGCTCGGAGATGCCAACCGGAAAGGCAGATGCATCCAAACTGGAGTCACTGCCCCCGCAGGAACTCCGCCGCGTGTGATTGTCATCACACCCTGGTGGCCCCTGCTGCCGGCCGGCTGCCTCGCCTCCTCCCTGGAAGACGCAGACCCCCGTGTCCACACCCGGGGTGCCGCGCCTCCCCCCGTGGCCACGCAGGGCCTACCTGCTCCGCTTCCTGGCGAGAGCAGCCCGGCAGGGACCCAGCGCCGGGGTGGCTGGAGGAGACCCCTGGCTGAGAAGCAGCCCCGGCGCTGCTTTTGGGGCCGAAGCTGGAGGAGGCGCCTCCAGGCCCCGACCCAGCAGTCACCCTGGGGTGGCACATGCGGGGACACCCTCTCCCTGCCCCAGGGTGACTGAGGAACGTCCTCTGATGGAGCTGGGCCTTGGCAAGCCCACGCGGGGCTGGCTGCCAAGTGCTGTCCCAGCAGAAGGGCCGTTTTGCAGGAAAGAGGAAAAATGATTGCAAATATGAGCTGACGTCAGCTTGTCTTTGGAGACTAAAAGTTGGTGGCAGGATGAGGTCATTGCAACAGGCTCTCTCCTCCTTCCAGAGTCTTCCCATTCCCTGGACTCGGCCCTCGCCCCAGGGCTCCTGTGTCCGGAGCACCCGGAGCACCCGGAGTGGGGAGCGACAACAGCTCGGAAGGCAGGGCTGCCCCTGACAGAGCTGACCATGCCAGCCCGCAGCCGGGGCCGCCTTCGAAACGCCAGTGCTTCCTGCGCCTGCGAGGGGACCCCGAGCCTGGTCACGCCCTCCAGCGCGGCCTCAGCCCTGCCCCACGTCCCTTAGCTGGTGACATCCCACAGCCAGTCTGGCCCTGGGTCCAGTTTACCCAAATCAGACCACGGATGGGTCATCCCCGGGGAGAGGGGCAGGGGGCCCCTGTCAGGGAGGGCGGGGCAGGGGCGAGCGGTCTGCTGCGTGTCCCAGGAGCAGCCAGCATCGAGCTGGGTCAATGTCCACCAAGCAGCATGGAAAGAACTCAGAGAGGTTAAGTGCCGCACTCAAGGCCACACAGCTGGGCGGGTGGAGTGGGACTTGAACTTGGCTCTCTCTGGCTGTCATGCTGTGGGCATGGGCGCAGCCCCCCGAAGAAAATAGAGAAAGTTCCTGGTGTGGAAGCCCCGAATTTAACCTCGGCCTTTCTGCCCAAGGTCATGTCACCCCAACAAGCCTCCTTCAGGGTAGGCAGAGGGGGACCAATGGGACCAAGGCTAGGACAGGAGTGAGGGCCCAGGAAGAGAGAGAAACCAGTGGCTTAGAGGCGGCCACGTGACCTCACCTGGAAAACATCTCGTGTCCAGGAGGAGCAGCAATGTCCCCTGGGGAGACGTCCCAGCATGTGGAGTCTGGGAGTGCTGGGTGCCCGCCACCCTGAACCTTGGTGTAAACAGTGTACAGCCTCTCGAGGTCTCTAGGGCCTTGCCCAGGTGCCCCTCCATCAGGATGAGGACCCCAGAAATTCCTTCAGAGGTTCTTGAACCTCCAATGGAGAACCTGGAGCCCATCCCGCCGTTCGGAGTGGGGTACGAGGGGCTGGCAGGCCCCGGAGTGGAGCGCGGGGGGCAGGCCCTGAGTGGGGCATGGGGGGCAGGCCCCGGAGTGGGCCATGGGGGGCAGGCCCGGAGTGGGGCGTGGGGGGCAGGCCCGGAGTGGGGTGCGGGAGGCAGGCCCCGGAGTGGGCCATGGGGGGCAGGCCCGGAGTGGGGCGTGGGGGGCAGGCCCCGGAGTGGGGTGCGGGGGGGCAGGCCCCGGAGTGGGGCACGGGACACCCAGAGAGGCCGTGGTTGATCATTGACGGGAATGCAAGGCCCTGGGCTTTCAGGGAGGTGCCAGCGGGTGGCGGCAGCCAAGGGCGGGGCGGCGGCAGGCACTCAGGAACCTCTCGTACCTCCCACCCGGGGCACCAGGGCCCGCTCCTCTCCTGCTGAGCTGAGCTGGGGGGTCAGAAGCAGAGGGCCAGAGGGCGGGGAGTGTGAGGTGAGGATGAGCAGTGGGGCACACCCAGGGGCCCCCAGCCACCACCAGCAGCAAGGTCTTCTAGGGGCGCCCTCCAGCCCACGTCCTCGAGTCACCCATTGCGTGGCCAATGCCCACACCAGGAGTGCAGGGTCCATTCCAAAGTCCGATTCCCCCAGTTTCCCTGAGCTAAGGGGTGAGCTAGGGCGGGAATGGGCGGGTGGACAGAAGCTAGCTGCCAGGCCGGCAGGCCACTCACCTGGGCACCAGATCTGCCTCTCACTCCCCCCACGGCGTGTCACCTCCCGGCTCTCGTTCCTGGGAGTGGGTGCCGATGCTCACGAGGCTGCACTGCCTTTCGGATGGCCAGCAGGTGGGACAGTCCTCAAATCACAGGCTTATCTCATCCGATGCACGTTTGCTCAGCGCCGACCAAGCCGGGGTCTGGAGAGGAAGGCCTGACACAGGTGGGTCCTGTCCTGCCCTTGAGCACAGCCCCCCTCACCCCCCGGCATTGCCCAGTGGTCCCTGCAGCTCCCAGGCGGTGATCTGCAGACACACACAGGCGCGCCTGCACCTTCCTGGGGGCAGAGGTCACCAGGAGTGGGTCTGGGGCACCTGCTGGGCCCAGCCGCCAGGAAAAGGCTCCGAATGTGCCTCCCGCACCCCCTCCCGCAGCTCCTCCCTCCGGCTCCGCCCCACTCAGCGCTGACCATCCTTCAGGTGAAACTCCTTGCCAGCCACCCGTCCTAGACCCCCAGCCCCAGGGACGCGGCTCCTGACCCGTGGGGGGAGGGGGCGGGGGGGGCTAATTGTGACCCTGGGCAGCACGATGCTGACCGGACGGTGACGGGATGCACAGGCTCACTCTCACGGTGAAGTCCTCAGGGAGTAAACGTGAATGTTTTCTCAAAAGCGAAGGGCAGGGACAGTGAGCCTGCCTGTGTGCCTGCCGAGCCACCGTCCCCACGGGCGGGCCCTGGGGAGGCCGTGCCCGGCGACTCCCCATCTCGTCAGCGGCGGTCAGAGCTCTGACCCCAGAGCTGCCAGGGACGCAGAGGCGATGAAAAAGCAACAGCTTTAGAGACGAAGGAGGGGAAACCGATACAGTTTAACTTCTTGTCCAAACACACAAAAGGCCATTTTGATGACCAATGGCCTTTACTCCTGACAGCGCAGCCTGGGTCCCCCAGCAGCTGCGCACCTTGGGTGGGGATGCCAGTGTGCCCCGAGCCCAGGCCTCCTCGTGGGACCCTCCCGCCCTCCCTGGAAGCAGGTGGCCCCTCAGGGACCTCGCAGGGAGGGCAGGGCCTGGGCCACAGGCCAGGAATGGCTCCAGAAGGAAGCCAGGCCAAGCGGGCACACACCCAAAGCAATGTCACCCGGAGGCCAGCCTGCCAGGCGTGACACAGGAAAGCACGAATGGGAGCGGCCGAGAAGGGCAGAAAGCTTCACCATCAGAGGAGCCCAGAGACCAGGAATTGCTCTTGGGCCAGCAAGCGACAGTGTGACAGCCCGTCCGCAGGTCCGGCCCCTCCCATCATGCAATGGGGCACCCACAGGGCTGAGTGTGATCCACACGTGGTCCACACACCACTCACGCCTCCCGAAAAGCCGCTCGGAATCAGGAGTGCACGTGTTTCAGACATTCTCAAAAATGACCAGTATTTGTTCTTCAGGGGTGGATGCCATTTTCAGAAAAACCAGAAATGTCAGAAGCCACATCCAGTGGGTGACCCGTCCCACAGGCCAGACTGCAGCGAGGTGAGCGGCAGGGAGGGCGGCCACTGAGCGCCTGGTCACATGAGCTGGCTTCCTTACTGGGATTGCATTCGCATGTGTGCACTGTGTGTGTGTGCGTGTGTATATGTGTGTGCATGTGTGTGCCTATACACTGGTGGGTGTGTGTGTGTGCATGCACAAGTGTGTCACACTTGTTTTGAGGCCCTTGTGGAGTGAACACACCCACAGTCCATGCCTACGAGTGTCACTGGGAATGAAGGGCTAACTTCACTCCTCACTCCTTCCGAAGAGCCAGTGAGTCTCCCAGTGGATACCGTGTGTCGATCTGCATTATCTCGGCGCTGCTGAGACCAGAACCTTCCTGAATTGGGCAGAAATGCACACACGTGTAAAATACACTTAAAGAGTCTGTGACCGAGAGTGGGAAACGGGTCACAAATTCTGTAAACATCTGGGTTTATGGGCCCACAAGGGACAGAGGCACAAGAACTTTCCAGTGGGAAGGTGGGGTGCCGCCTCCTGGGGAAAAGGCTCCCAAAGACCCCAAGCCGCCTGCACTCAGACCCCCCAGCCTCGAGCACAGTCCAGTGTGTGAGTCTTCAAGGGTCCCGGGTGGGTCTGTCTCACTGGGAAGAGCTGCCACACCTTTATCCGAGGCAGGAGAGCGCCTCGGGGAATAGCGCCTGCCAGCGGAAGCCGCCTTCTGCGCAGTGAGGGAGGAAGTAAGACTTCCTCGTTGGTAGCGTCCGATGCAACCATGAAGACAACCCGGCGGGCAATGGCGTCTCGAGAACAGGCCCGAGGCCACAGCTCAGCCCAACGTGCTCCGTCTCCCTGACACAGGGACAGTGGGTCCCCGCCTGTGGCTCTGAGACCGCCGGAGCGCACGGTAGAGCGCGTGCGTGACCCGGTGCAGCAGCCTGCGCGCCCGCACACCGCTTCCCGCCGTCCGCACAGTGAGCAGGGCCCGCGGCTGCGGAGGACGCTGTCCCACACGTGTCCTCACTGTGCCTGCGTGGCTCCCAGCTGCGAGGGAAATCAGCCTGTGGGTCGGACCTGGAACCTTCGCCACAGGGCACAGGGGATGCTCTGCTTCTTGGTGACACTGAGATTCAAGGCCCAGTTCTCTGCCGCCCAGTCCGTGGCCTCCCACGGGAGAGGTGCCAGGTCGGAAGCCTTTTTCGGTAAAGACGCAGCCGTTGTCTCGGACGACCGTGACGGCGTCTCTGTCAGAGCGATCACCAGGACTGAAATGGTTTCGTCCATGAAAATGTGACTTGTTACATTTCTAGGTCTGCAATCACAGCTAAGCCCTGGGCCCACCAAAAACAAGTCACCCAACGAAACCTAGTTATTCTTCTGATGTTTATTAATCCTCACCCGAGGATATGTTTCCCATTGATTTATAGAGTGAAAGGGAGGAGGAAGAGAGAGGGGGAGAGAGAAAGAAACATTGATGTAAGAGAGACACACTGATTGGTTGCCTCCCGCTTGTGCCCAACCAGGGCCAGGGATGGAACCTGCAACCCAGGTACATGCCCTTGACTGGGAATCGAGCCCACAACCCTTCGGTGCTCGGGCTGACGCTCTAGGCACATCATCATTCTCCAAAAGGCTCTCGCGTCGTACTTCCGTCTCCGGGGTCCGGTGTTTGTGCGGCCTGATGGCACCTGATGGGGTGCCCGACGTTTAGGAAATTTCATGAGACGTAAACTTAACCCCGAGGGAGCTACACCCGTTAACTCGTTTTTTTCTACTGTTCGGCAACGTTAGCCCTTCATTTAGGTGACAGTCCAGAAAGCACCCAGAGTTTCTCACACGTGAACTCCAGGGTCGCTCCGTCCAGGGCACACACACATTTTCCACATGTTGTTTGAGACTTCTCGGACGACAGTTTGCTGCCCACCTCCCAACCTGTGAGGCTTTGACACTGACTTTGAATGAAATCCTCTCCCTAGTGGGAGACAAGGATGAGCAGGGCAGCCCCGATGGGTTAGTGTGCGTGCGAGCATCCGTCAGAAACGGCCCCGCCGGGCCCGGTGGCCGGGTGACAGCAGGAGCGGCCTCCGTGTGTCCGGTTTGCTCCTCTGGCCAAACGTCCATGTGCATTCTCTCACTACACCCCACGCATCACGGGGTGTAGTTCCCTCACAGATGCCTGGACAGTTTAGGCCCATTTTTCTGCTCTACCGTGAAGAAAACAGCCCAGAGAAGTGACCGTCCCGAGTCCCCTCTCCCAGCCCAGGGGACAGACAGCAGGCCAGAAGACCCGGGGCTCCGTGACAAAGGTGAGTAGGGGCCCAGGCTGGGCAGGAGACATCGGGACAACTACAGGCACCTGGTTTTCCACCTCTGCCCTCGCTTCACTGCTGTCTGGCCCCCCATGGGGACAATCTGCAGGGACCTTCCCCACTGGGGCTGGCCACTGGGACATCGGGAGCCAGAAATCCCCAAGAGAGTGGACGGCAGATGAGGGTCCCAGAGCTACTTTCTCTGTGGAGCTGAGCAGGGACTTGGGACGCTCCCCGGGGAACCAGGGTCCCTTGGCGCTCTTCTTCTGATTCCTACATGTGATCTGAACCCACGAAGCTGCCGTGGAGACAGACTCTCTAGACAGACGGTTGGCGTGTGTCTGAAAGGCCTTGCGGGGGTTTCCCATGAGGACCTGGTGCGTGCGGAAGGCCATTTCAACCCCGGTAGGAATGAGGCGGGTAGAACAGAGCTGACATGGCCTGTGAGCCACAACAGGCCGTACACAGCCGCTCTGACGCCCGAGTCTCTGGTGTCAGTGGTCGGGAGCCATGAGAGCAGGAGAGGGACCTGGGGATCTCCTAACCCGATGGAAGGCGTGGACAGCCCTTCTTCGGGGGTGCACGGCTGTGAGGTTTGGGGCAAGGGGCGGGACCTCCGTGGGGTCACTCGGAAGCTGAGGGTTATGAGACAGGTGACACACCAGTGTGGGTGGTGACAGCCCTCCACACCTGGCATCACAGGACAACACCTCCTCCACTCTGTCTGTCTTCCAGGACCCGAGACGCTGGCCCGCCAGCGGGCACTGGGAGGAGTGGATCTGGGCGTGGGGGCAGGGATGCCTCTGCTCCGGCGCGGCCTCTCTCGGGAGCGCCCGAGGCTCAGCTCGCTCCTCCGGGACAGGGAAAGGCTGTGACCCCCCCTTGCCTTTGCCAGGAAGGCTCACTGGAATGAAGGAGCAGCTCTGAGGAGCAACAAGCCCCCCGCGGGCTGGTTCGCCCACACTCCCCCTCGAGTCCCCTGCTCGCCGCAGCCTCCCCTAACTCAATTCCACAGGCAGGTCCCAGGCCTGAGAATTCTCGACTGTACACTCCGACGTCGTCTGCCGTTCACCCTGACACGGGAGCCGAGAGGCCTGGGCTGCAGAACCATGGACAGCTGCCATGGCCTGGGCGCCAGGGAGGACTCAGCGCCTCACTCACCCTGGCCATTCCACCCTGGGACGGAAAGGGGAGCGAGGACCTAGGCTCTGGGCCAGCTGGAGGGTCGCCGGCTGAGAAGGTCCATGCATGACATTTCTGTCCATCACACTGGGCTGAGCACCCAGGAGCGGTGCCAGGTGCCACCACTGACCATGACGGAGGGCTCTGGACAGCGTCCATCTGCCGAGACCCCACCCAGGTCACTGTGGACAGGGGAGGGCCTGGGCCTGCTGACCCGCACGGACACAGCACCGTTGGGAACGAGGGCTGAATCAGAACGGAGGCATCAGGTCGACAGGAAAGGGACCGATCAAGGGGACCCTCCGCTCGAGGAGAGGCGGGCCCAGGGCTGCCACCGGTGAGCACCTGCCGGGTGCTAGGTACGGAGAAGGGTCCTTGAGGTGTGGTTAGGAGGCTCCGGAGGGTAAGACAGGCCCAGAGCTTAAGGCCTCCTGGGGCACTGCCTTTATTACGTCTCCAATCACAGCTCTTTCCCACACGGAACACTCTGAGGCCAGGCTCGGGGCACACGCTGGACCCGAGGACACACTAGATGGTCTCTGCACAGGCGTCGACTAGATGTTTGTAAATAAATGAACTGGTGACAGAGGACCAGCAGCCAGGCTGCCCCTGGTGTCCCCAGCAGCCAGGACGTAATGGGGTTGTGGCCCTGACCCGGGGCTGGGTCAGGCGGGCCGTGGACCTGAGGTTGCAGGTGTGTGTGCTAGGTCTGGCTTTGCCGATTTCAACCCTTGGACATGAGCACTCGAGTGAGGCAAGCCTCAGTTTCCCCATCTGTAAAGCCAGGGCTGGGCAGATGTCCCAATTTCCCCCTAAAACTCTCAACTTCAACAGTGCGTACAGAGATGATATCAAACGAGCTGTTGTTTGTTTGTTTGCTCATTTGATGAGTCAGAAACACGGAGGGCTCCTGTGATGTCCTGACTGCGCGGCCCGGAGTGAGGCCCGCGTCCCAGACCGCATTCCCTGCCTTCCCTGGCCGCCCTCTGAGCGCTCGGTGTGTGTTTTGACTTTTCGTCTTTGCTCCCTCAACGATGATTTATCTGGCTTTCAGATTAGAAGGCTGAAAGGCCTAAGTGTGTGTGTGTGGCTTCTGGGGTTGTTTCGATTTATAAATATTTTAATAGGACTTTTATTCCTTCATAACAAATAT
Organism: Cnephaeus nilssonii; assembly: GCF_951640355.1. Classification (NCBI taxonomy): domain Eukaryota; kingdom Metazoa; phylum Chordata; class Mammalia; order Chiroptera; family Vespertilionidae; genus Cnephaeus; species Cnephaeus nilssonii. Next base: position 80,024,940 of record NC_137083.1, on the reverse strand, counting down.
CTTAGAAACCTTTGTACCAGGAACAGTTTCCTTGTTGTTGTTTTTTAACAAAGCCCATCTCAAGAGAGAGAAGAAAAGGGTTGAAGAAAATTGTCACCATTTTAAAAGTCCCTAAAGAGTATGTGCGGGCCACACCTGGCTTACCCCTGTCACTAATGCTCTGATGACAATCGTCCATCATTCTTACAGAGCTCTGCCCACCAACACCCACAGGACAGTCAGGGACACGTGCCTCCATTTCGTGAGGCGTCGTAGGGCTGTGTCACTGAGGACGTGGGACATACCAGGCATGTCAGTCTGCAGCTGGAGAAGCTGTAAGGCCATGTGAGACAACAAAAGAGCCCGAACCTAACAGTGGAGCCCCCAGCACCCCAGTGGGGACAGCAGCCCAGCTCCATGGCCACGGAGGCCACGGGGGAGTGGGCAGGGCCGCTCTGGGGCTGTGGTCCTTCCATTGCCCCCGCAGGACTGGACCACAGGGATAACGGTCCAGGTGTGGATGCTCTGCGGCTAGACTCTCACACTTCACCTCTGACCCAAGTCCAGCTGTCTTCCTCCCTCCTTCCTCCCTGAAAACCTTCCCAGGAAAGTGGCTGTAATACCCCAGGTGGGGTCCTCGTGGCCCCGACACGCAGGTGTCTGCCATTCTGGAGACACGTTTCTGTGCAGCAGGACTCAGAACAGAACTCGGATCATGCGTCGCTTACCAAGCGAATGGCGCCGCCGGGGAGAAAGGCGGCCTGGCCCTGAATACCATATTAGCACAGGCCCCGGCCCTGCGAGCTGCTCCGATGATCTTATAATGCTGGAAGCCAAAAGATGACAGCAGGGTTGAACGACTGCCCAAAAGCAATTACTGATTAGAATCGATTATTTCTACAAAGAAAGGTGACCGATGGATTAGTTGTCACATTACAGGGGATTTGGGCAAAACATCCGTGCTTGTTAAAGGGACGCAGCTCCCTGGCATTAAACGGGGACAGCCGCCATAGCGCCGAGGGTGCTCCTGGCTCATCGTGAGCCTGAACAAACGGGCCGCGCGGCTGGGTCCCAGGGCTCCCTTCCCAGCAGGAGACGCTGCGCCACGCCTGTCGGGACCCGGAGACGTGAGCCAGCGACGTTCGAAAGCAAAGCGAGCCTCTGCCGCGGCCGTCGATTATACAGCGGATTATAAAACGCAGACCTCGTTTAAACACACAGTAAAGTAATGGGAAATGATATGTGACTAAACAGCTGAAATCTGTGGCCCTGCCTTATTCGATTTGCCTAATTACACATTTTACTGCCTCCTTTATAGAGTCATTGCCCAAGGTGCCTGTCTCCTTTATACCCACTCCTTCATTAATAGCTGAATCAAAATGCCACGTGAGCATGTTGGCATGCAGCTTTAAAATCGCTTCCAAGCCCATTGCCTCGTGCACCCTGGGGAGGGTGGCTCTGCCCGCCTTTTGGTGGCAGCATTTTAAGAACCAGCAATGAGCTCCTGCCACCGCACTGCCTCCCACCCCAGCCCTCCTTCACCTAAAACGCACAAGGAGACCAGCGCGTACCAGGAAGTACATCGGGGCGGCGAGAAGGAGCACATGAAGGAGCACACGGACACGACGCCCAGGGCGGCCCGCGATGGAGACGCGCAGGGAAACCAGGCAGCCCGCACCTGCGGGGCCTGCCGGCCTGGCCCGGGCACCCCAGTTTCCATGGCGGGAGGGCGGAGGGATGACCCTGGAGGGCAGCTTTGTGTGGGCACCGCTCAGAGGGCAGGTCCCGGCTGCTGGGCTGTGTGCTCTGGGTAACGCATCCTCACTCCGAAAGCCAAGAGGCGGCGTGTGGAGTTGGCTCTCACTCATACCTTTGGGTATTTCTGGACATTCCTCCGCCCCCCACCTCTCCGTGCTCCCCACCCTCCACCCCCACCGGCCCATTGTGGAAGCAAGCGCCACGGAGCTCTCCCAAGGAAGACACCAGTTCGATGTGTCTCTTCTCCGTGGACAGCCCAGGCCCGAGGGCTCGCCTCCCGGCGGCAGCCAAAGGGACCTTCTGCAGGAGAAAGTTTGCACTTGGAGGGCGGCCTGGGCCGAGACCCGCCGGCAGCTCAGGCTACTGCTGAAGAGCCGAGTGCCAGGGCCGCGCGCACACGCTGGGTGGGGAGTCCGAGGCTCAACGGAGGCAAGGACCATGGAAGAGTCAGCGGCTGGGACCGTCCCCCAACCTCCGGGAGAGCTCGGGCTCCTCCTCTGTCACACGCAGAGAAACCGAAGCCACGGGCCTGCCCCGCCTCAGAGCTGTGCTGTGCCAACGACACACATCACGTGTCACACACTCGGAGTCACAGAAATGTTATGTGTGCGGAGCCAGTGTGTGACGCTAAAGGAAAATGGTTAAGCGGTCACTTTTCAGAGTAAGGGACACACATGTACTGGGTGGGATCTGTCCCAGGAGGTCATGGCTGTGGCTTGTCCCCACTGGCTGCTGGCAAAGGCAGGAATAGAGCCTCCACAGAAAGTAAAATTATTTAAATGAACGCCGTTTGATTGAATGCCCCTTGTGTTGTTTTTGACAGAAATGGCCCATGGTAGCCCCACTCTGTTTAAAAACAGGTGAGCCCTGGCCAGTGTGGCTCAGTTGGTTGAGCGTCGTCCCGTGCACAGAGAAGTCGCTGGTTCAACTCCCCGTCAGGGCACATGGCTGGGCTACAGGCTGCATCCAGTCGGAGGTGTACAGGAGGCAGCTGATCCATGTTTCTCTCTCTCTTTCCCTCTCCCTTCCTCTCTCTAAAACAAAAAATCAATAAAAAATATTTTTTTTAAAAAGGCAGTTGAATAATTTCACACCCAACTGCTTTGGCCTTAAGTATCTTTGAACCTGGAAAGTGGCAAGTCCCAAAGTGAGATTCTAGCAGCCACGTGGTTCCGTCTAAATGTGAAACTGCTTTGCACAGAGCAGAAGTGTCACCACCCCCTTTCAAGGCAGCCAAGAAGGGGGGTTCTTTAGGGGGGTGGGAAAGGACCAGGGGTTGCAACTGCACCTCCACAATGGCCGGCCCTCTAACAAGCGCCGAGAGGCCGCTGGAAGCCATCGTGAAGTGGAGGTTTGTCACCCACGTGGGCACACCGGAGTGTGTGGCTTGTCCCTAAAGGCGAGGCATACTCACACAGCAGCGGGAGGGCTGAGCCCAGTTCCCCACTGGGAAGAGCCTGTCACGGGAGCCTCCTGCCTGCCTGGGGCTCAGACACGGCTCTCAGCACGGAAGGGCCATGTTGCCCAGCTCCCTTGGCAAACAGAGCGGTCAGGAGTGGTCCCGGCCCCGCCACCCACGGCCCGCGGCCCTGTGGGTCTCCGAGTGCACGTGCAGATGGCGCCCTCCCTGGCCAGCATACTGCGCCAGAGAACGCCTCCAAGTGGTCTGACCCTGCACGGAAGTTCAGGTCTTTCTAGAAAATGCAGCCCTGAAGGGACTTGGGGATCTGGATTCAGATGGGAAGGACTGCGGCATCCTGACATCCTGTCACCGAGGGAGAGGGCAGAGGTGGGTGCCAGGCTGCCTGCGCAGGAGGGGCCCCAGGCGCTGGCGTGCATGGAGCTGCGGCCACGCCAAATGGGTGGACGGACCTGATTCGCTTTGCTCCTGCATGTCAGCATCGCATCTCCTTTTTTATTAAGAAAATGTTTGGACAGAAGTTGTCCAAATGATGTAAGTGCTCTGCTGGCTGCCAAGGGGGTCAGAGTCGTCCCCTTCCGAGTGGCAGAAAGAGCCAGACCAGGGCAGGGCTCCCCAGCGAGAGGAAGCAGGTGACAAGGGCCTGAGCCCTCCCAGCTGGACCGGCTTCGGGGCCAGGAGACCGGAGTCCCCCCTCGAGTCCCCGCTGCTCTGACCCCACGTCAGGCCTTCTGAGCAGTCGGCCAGCCCTGCTTCCCTGCTCCGGCTCTGTCCTCACGCCCAAGGACCTGACCCTCCTGTCACACACACTTACTCATGCATACTCATACATATACACATACATGCACATACACACACAATCACATGTGCACTCACGCAAACATGCACAGTCACACACATACACATACATATTCATACTCATGCACACACATGCACACACATGCACATACATATACATAGTCACTCATACACATACAAACCCAGTCGCACATACATGCATATGCACATACATACACTCTCACACACACATACACACATTAACACACATGCACACACACACCTCACTTTGTCCCCCATGCCTGATCTTCAGAAAGAATCAGAAACAGTCACTCCTGAGCACACACACCCCGCCCCCCTCCCCCCCGCCACCGTGGGAAGCTCTGTGGGCTCCTCACCAGGTCCTCCTGGGCAAAAGGCATTCCAGGCAGACGGGGTGTCCTGAGGGCAGGGACATCCCCAGGCCCTAGTGCTGTGGGCTTACAGGGTCCCCAGGCGACAGGATTGTGGGGAGGGCAACTAGGCACTGCTGGGGTCCCCAGATGGCCCGACGCAATGAGGGCGACCGAGCTGCTTCCCTGGGCACCCGTGGTCACTGGGCCCAGGCAGCTGTGAGACGGGAAGGGCACACAGGAGCGGGGGTCAGAGAGCTAGGTCTGTCCTCACTTCCTGGGTGTGCGCCACTCCCGCAGCGCCATTCCTGACCCACTCACGTGAGGCCACGGTTCCCTGGCACCGTACGGGGCGGCACACCCACGGGGCCTGGCCGAGCTCGGGGCCGGCCGGGAGCGAGGAAGCCTGCACACGCAGCCGGCGGCACACCTGGGCCGACCCGCCTGCTCGCCCGTGCGTGGGACCAGACACGCGCTCTTCCTGCGTGTCGGCATCCCTCGCCGGGTCACCACGTCAGCGCCTGTTCTGAGGTAAGAAGGGGGGTGAAGGGTGGGGCTGGGCGTGATCGCCGGCTCCCAGGCGACAAGGAGAAAAGTCAGCTAGAAGGGGACCGGTCCTGGGGACAAGCACCCCCCCCTGGGGCCACAGCACTTGGGGTGGGCGCACGGACACGCCGCAGGGGTGCTGGGCAGGACCAGCGAGAGCGAGCGCTGGAGCCACAGTCCTGGGGAGGGCGGGCCTCACCTGTCACCTGTCCGAGGGTCACTGAGCCGGGAGGTGCCAGGTCCTCCTCCCCCCCTCCCGCGTGGCACAGCGTGTGGCGGGCACCCACCTCCTGTCCCTGGCAGTGCCCCTCTGCGCTCTGCTCTGCTGAGAAGCGCGGCCACCAGGCTCAGCCCCCACGGAAACCTTCGCGGGCAGAGGTCTGTGTGTCTCCGGACGCAGTGGCCCCGAGGGAAGCTCGCACCCCCAGGCCACATCCCTGCACAACTCCAGGGAGACCCTGGCTGCCGTCACAGGGGGCACGGGTCTTCAATTTGCCGAAAGTGGACAGAATCAGGAAGAAATGGCAAGCCATGACGGATGGAAAGAGGCTGAGTGGAAGGGCTCCCAGGAAGACACGGAGGGCGGGGACGTGGGGAAGGGGACGCAGCCCCAGGGACAGGAGTGGAGCGCCGGGGACTGTGGCCCCTGGCTGAGGCGAGAGGCCCAGCTCCGCTGAGATCCCGGCGGCACCCGCCCCGGAAGGGGGCAGAGGGGCCACAGAAGTGGGCTAACCCCGCTCCCAGGAACCTGCCCGTCCGGCTGCTCAAATTTCCGGCCGCTGCCCGACCAGAGGCAGAGTCAGGAGGCCATCTAGTGGTGGGGGCCGGGCAGCGGGGCGCAGAGGCGCCTCCTGGGGGTGGGGGCAGAAGTCAGCAGCCACCTCCGCAGGGTGCGGGGGAGGGACGGAGGATGGGTGGAGGGATGCAGATTGGCCTGGGAAATGGGGCAGAGCCCAGGCAAATGAGAAACAAATCCTGGGGGGACCTGGGATCAGGCGGAGGTGGGGTTCAGAGCCTCTGACCCGCGTGGGGGGGCTGAAGTGTCTGAAGGGGGAAGACAAAGGGAGGGAGCCCTCTGGTGTCGGGGTCAGGGAAGTGGGTGGGGAGGGAAGGGCAGGGGCTCCCCTTCTCGGGGACCCGGCTGGCGCCCTGTTGCTAAGACAATAAATCCAAACTGCAGTGGAGTGTGTCCAGACCCCACCCCCCCCGCACCCATCCCCGACGGGAAGGTCCTCGGAATAAGGGTCAGTGGCGGGTCTGAGGGGGCACCGTTACTTCATTAGTGAGGACGGCCGGTGCCCAGGCCAGGAGCAGCGAGGGGGGGCCGGCATCCCAGTCCACTCTGGCTCCCTGTGCAGGCGAGCGCCGTGTGGCGCTTCTGAGGCCTCTGCTGGGGGGGGGGGGGACCACTTGCCCTGGGGCGCAGACCTCCCCCCTGTGCGCACCGGTGGTGACATGGGGTCCCTGATTTGGGGCTGCAGGGTCGCACCCCAGTGCTGCACCCCTTTGCCTGTGCCTGGGTTTGTAAGGGAGGGTGTGCGAGCAAAAACAGAGGGGGATTGGGAAGGGACTGGGGGTGGGGGAGGGAACGGCTGGAGTCCCAGGGCCCAGGGGCTTCTCAAGCCCCGCCCAGCCCCGCCCCACCCAGTGGTGTTGCATCCACGTGAGCTGGTGACACCCCTAGCAGGCTGACCCTCCAGCCAGCGTCCAGGACCGGGTGTCCTTCCCGTGTCTTTCCCACTGGGGATACGCAGCCAGGACGCCAGGTCACACCCTCCACCTGGCAAAGGGCCTGGGGGCTGGGGTCAGCCTGGGGAAGGCCTTGATGGTGCTCAGTTCTTATCACCAGAAGGTCATCTGAGAGGGGGCTCGCATGGACGCTGGAAGGAACCCATTGTGTTGGGGGCCCAGCCTTCAGACCTGCCTCTCCCGCTGCTCCTGCTCCGCGCAATTGGGCTGGGCCCAGGGAGGCTCAGCCTCCAGGGAAGTCCAGGGCCTGACCGCAGGGCCAGCGCGCCCGGCCCCAGCCCTCTCCCTGGCTTACTCTAGAGCAGCTCTGGCAGGAGTGGCGTTGGAGGCCGAGAGGACAGTCCTGCAAAAAGAGGGGTTTCTGATTTTATTTTTCTGCTTTAAACAGGACTTCATTTTCTAAAAGAAAATAGTAAAAAAAAAAAAATAGCCAGTGTTGCCAGCTCTGAGAGCCAGGCCCTCTGCAGCCAGAACACTGCTCCCCTGGGCCCTGCCCCGCCTCAGGCTGCAGCCCCCAGCACCGGCTTGCAGGCTCCACGGACAGCCGGCTGCGCACGACGTGGAAGGAGCCTGAATCCCACATCCAGCTCATCCCTGGCCTGCACTTTGCTCGGATCGATAGATTGTGGGGGTGGTGTATGCACAGTCTTGCCCACTCACCGCTACCCCCAGGCACAATGGGCCTCCGCCCACCTCCCAGGCACCGGTGTGGCCCCCTCCTCCAGGCTGGGGTGCAGTGCCCACACTCACTCGGCCAAGCCAGCAGGACCATCTCAGATCACCAGTCCCAGCCCCTGCGCACTCCTCCATCCCATGCTCAGAGGGTTAAAAATAATGCATTAGTGGAAACGCAGAAAGGAACAGGTTTTCCAGTCTTTCGCAGGCACTGAAAGCTCAAACAGCAACGCCTCCCGTGGTGGCCGGGGAGGGTGACCCTCCATCCAAGGATGTGGAAGGTTCAGGAAAACGCAGACCCTGTGTCTTTAAAATGCTGTCAGAGCCGGACTGCATAATAAAGTCTCAGAAAAATATTTAAATCAGCTCTGGGCAGCTCTACCCCTCAGACATTGGAGAGAATACTTGTTTGATGATTGAAGCTGGGAGGGGGGTCTAGGCCGTCCTTTAAAAACTTAAGTTGGTTTTAACTGAAGCACCTACCATTCTGGGGGAAGGGAAGGGGGAACAGGGAGATAGGCACAAAGCAGGGGGTAACTGATGTCACCCCGAGCGCGAGCGCGGGCGGCGTCCCTCACACCCACCCTTGTCTTAGCAAAGGTGTTGTTCCTTTCCTTTTAACTCAAAGCCTTCAGGTGAAAATAAAGCAACAGCAGCAACAGAAAAAAATCTAGTCTTTTTTAGGGTTAACATCAGAAGCGAAGCTGTGCCGCTTTGGCCAATCAGATGCGCCCCTGCCAGCTATAATATAGTACTGAAGACAGCCTCTCGCACAGCTCTCCAGGCTTGCTACCATTTAAAATCAGACTCTTTTTGTCTTTTGATTGCTGTCTCCCGCCCCAACTCAGATGTGCTCCGTTATCAGCGACCAGCAGCCTGCCGCTCCAGCCCCCGTCTGGGTGGGGATCGTCAGAGAGTCCCCGGCACTGGTGGCGGGCAGGGTGCTATAGAAAGAGAAAGAGCGAGGCAGAGAGCGAGCAAGGGAGCCAGCAGCGAGCCCAGCGAGGAAGGGAGGGCGCACAGGCACACACACTCGCGCACTCGCGCACACAGACCTGCACGGGGACGGCCTGGAAGTCACTGGGTTCCGTGGACGAGATGCTGCTGCTGGCGAGATGTCTGCTGGTGCTGCTCGTCTCCTCGCTGCTGATGTGCTCCGGGCTGGCGTGCGGACCGGGCAGGGGGTTTGGGAAGAGGCGGCACCCCAAAAAGCTGACCCCTTTAGCCTACAAGCAGTTCATCCCCAACGTGGCCGAGAAGACCCTGGGGGCCAGTGGAAGATATGAAGGCAAGATCTCGAGAAACTCGGAGCGGTTCAAGGAGCTCACCCCCAATTACAACCCCGACATAATATTTAAGGACGAGGAGAACACGGGAGCGGACCGGCTGATGACTCAGGTAGAAGCCCAGGGCCGGGCGTGGAACGTGTCGCTTACCAGGGGGTTCTGTGAAACCGGGCAGTCCAGACCGTGTGTTTGCTCTGGGGCAGACAGAAAGGCGATTTCCCCCTAGCCTTCCCCACCCACCTGTCCACCTGCCATCCCTTCCTCTTCCTGGAGGGAATGCAGGTGAAGGGTCCAGCTGAAAACTTCGGGGTGGGGGTGGGGGCGGCGGCCGGGAGACGTGGTCCAGGATGGCCCTGATCTGATTCTCTGGCTGGGATGGCCTTCCCATCCTGCCTCAACTCTGGCGGGTGACTTAGGGCGTCCTTCCCTTTGGGGGTGTCTGCCCTTTCCAAGTCAGGAGTGGAAATGAGGGAAGGGGCAGGAATCCCCCATACCCACGGGCTGCCTCCAGCTCACCGCACAACTGTGGCCTCAGCATCGTCGCGGAGCCGCCTTCCCTCTTTCCACCACACCCCCCGCCGCTGCCCCTCAGGCGGCAAAAGACGGCTGAGCCGAGGCCGGGGCTCGGGGGCCCGGCTAGTCCCCGGCGTGCCACCAGCTCCCCTGCGACTCGCGGCGGTGGTGCCGGCAGAGTGCGAATGTATCGATATTTCTTTAAGGATATGCGTTCATGCTCCTGGCCGGGTACCTGAGGGGAGGGACTTAGAACTTATTGGCACCGCATCAGGCCGGTTTGCAACCCGTTCGCCCGGGGACTCTCCAGGGGCTGGAGAGAGGAACCAAGCAAACCTGCGTCCTCTCCCCTCGCCGCTGCCGCCGGAGACTCCGGCTGCCAGCTCCCGCCCGGGGTGGGCTGTCTGAAACTCCGAGCACGTAGAACTGAAGCTAGAAATGGATTTCCTGGCAAATATAGGTCAACATCCTTTTTATTGCCCTATTAAAATAGTCAAGTCCTACCTTTAGGGCTAGGAGCGCATAGCAGCTGACTGAGCGGCGCTGGAGGGGCGCGAGTGCGGGGAGGGTGGGGGCGGCGGGCCGGAGCCGCCGGGGCCCGCGCTCCAGCCCGAGGCGGCCCATCTGGGAGCCCGGACAGCTCGGGGCGGCCGCGAAGCCTGGGAGGAGGGAGCCGAGGAGAAGGTCCTTCCCCCGTGCTCTCTCTCATCTGCTCCGACCACCCTAAATCTGGACCGCGAGTGTGGCCGCGCGCGCAGGTGCCCAGAGCAGCGCCAGCCCCGGGTAACTCCACGCAGGCCTCCGGGCGCCCCGCGCGCTGTCGGCGGCGGGGAATTCTCCAGTCCGTCCCGGCCCGACCCCGGGTCACCCTGCTCCCGCGAGAGGGAGGGGGACTACTCGGGGTCCCTCGGAGCCGGGCAGGAGGGGGACCGGGCTGGAGCAGGCGCACACCCAGGCAGACGCACTCGGCTCCACTTACTGCGGGCAGATCGATCCCGCGGCTCGAGTTTCAGCGCACCGGGCGGGCTGCGGCCCCTCCGCGCGCCCTGCGCCGCGGTCTCCGCTAAAAGCAGGGCCCGGCCGGCGGGGATCGCCCGCGCGTGGGCGGGAAGGCAGGTGCCAGGGCTCCGCCGCCTCCCGGGCCTGGCGCCCCTCCGGGGACCCACGGCCCCGCGCCCGCCACTCTCGCCGCTGCGTGCGCTGGCAGCATTTGAACTTCTGACCTTCTGTCAACTTCCCTCAGACGGAGAAACGAAAACAAATACTTTTTTCCTTGGGCAGTGGCTTTTCCCGGTCCCTGCACAAAAGGACGGGGGAGGGGCAGCCACCATCAAGCTGGGTGGGGAGAGCCAGGCCCGAATTGCAGCATGGACACCACAAATGTCCCCCCAAAGTCGTGGGTGGCTGGGGCGCAGCCTGGAAGGTGCCCTTGGTTTATCCCCTCCCGCCCTACCTTTTGCTCTGATTCCACGAGTGGGAGGGCGGGGCAGGGGTGGAAGGCGGAGGACGTGGGTGATGAGGGGCAAGGCTGGGGCGAAGGGGTGAAACAGCCCGCCCCCCAGGCCGGAGGAGGTGAGGGCTCCTCCTCGGGGAACCCGCGCACCCGCGGGCCCTCGCTTCAGAGAACCACCTGGACTCTGCTCAGGTGCGCGCCCTTCCTCCCCTGGCCCTCCGAGCCTCCGTGCGTCTGTCTCTAATGTGACTGCCGCCCAAGTCCCTCAACCGTGGCGAGATCGTCCCCAGTGGAACTCTGAGAGCATTCTGGACGCATGAGCTCCTGGTTAATATTAACTCGGAGGGGGGAGCGCAGACAGACGCCGCGTCCCTGCGGCCCGGGTGCCAGGCGGAGTGCCGGCCGGGCTCTGAGAGGACAGGGGCCCGCGAGGGGCCGGGCTGAGGGCCGCGAGGGCATCGGCCTGAGACGCCGGGTTGAGTAGGTTTCTGGGTGCGTGGCGGCCCCGGGGCCCCGCGCTCAGGTGTGGGCTTCGGGAGGGTTTCCCTGATTTGAGGGGAAGGTCTGGTTTTCCGGAGCGGGGAGGAGCGGGGGCGGTGTGCGCACCGACTGGAGGGGGTCTCTTTTGAAGTTGAAGCGCCCCTCCCCCACGCCGGGGAAGCCCGCAGGCCGCCGCCGGTGACGGTCCCTCTCCCGCGCCGGGCGCGCAGCGGTTGCGCAGACGGGGGAGGCAGTGGGAGCTCAGGCGTGGGGAACCGCTGGGCCTCGGCGACACAAAGCGGCCCGGCGGCCCCGCTGGGCTTCACGGTGGCTGCACAGGAGCCGGGCTTGATTCGCGGCACACGACCCAGTGAATTGATGGCCGTCCTGGGCTCCCCGGCTTTGGCCGCCGCCGCGCCGGGAGGGAGGGGGCGCGGGGAGCAGAGTCGGGCCTTCCTGGGCCTGCGTCCTCGCCTGCGTCCTTCACCTCTGGTCCAAGCGGCGCAGCTCTGGACGCGAGGGTGGTCCCGCGTCCTGCCCATCCGGCCCTCCCCCTCCCCGCCAGCTGCCATGGGGCACTTCTGGGAGCTCCACGCGCCCCCAGGAGAGCGGAGCCGGGGTGGGATGAGGCTCGGGTCGCCGGGTGTCTGCTTGTGCGTGCGGGCGGTGTGCGCCTGCGCCGCCGCTCCGCATCCCGGCTGTTCACTGACCCTAGTTTACGGATTGATTTTCATGTAAAACGCGTTCAATCCTCAAGATGACCTCACTCAAACTCTGCCCTCCTGATTTTTTTTTTTTTTTTGGGGGGGGGGGTTAAGAAAACGGCTGTCAGGCCCAGAAAGCTGCAAGCGCTGACCTGCCACCAGGGCCGCCCTCCCCCATCTGTTGTATGTTTAACTCTACAACCGTATTACCGCGTTTTATTGCTGCCAAATACACAGGGCTTTTCCTGTTGCGCAATCTATCATATCCCGGTCTGCAAGGGCGCCCCTCCCCCACGCTTAGGAAATGAGTCTCTCCCGCGGTTCTTAGGGTCCAGCGGGGAGCCGAGCTCCCCGGCCGAGCGCCCGCCCGCCTGGAGGAGGCAGCCCTGCCCTCTGCAGACACCGACTTGAAACTGTCGCGCGCGTCCCTGGGAGTCGGCCTCTCGGGATGCCGTCAGGCTGTGTCCTTGTCCTTTTCAATCCCGCACCCCGCCCGCAGCAGGATGCGCGCCCAGCGAGTTCCCAGCCACACAAACGCACACTTGATTCAGCTGTTTTATTGCTTCCTTCTCTGGGACCCGCGCGTATGCGGGGATGTGGGAGACTTCAGCTCCACGCACCCTGTGCCCCCTGCCTGCTGGTTTCCTGACTCCCACCGGCAGCTTCCTTGCGGGGGGATGGGGTGGGGAGGCGAAGGCCGGGGTTCGGAGGAAGAGTCCCCAAGGCGAAGGGCTCCCTGGCCTCAGGCATTTCTTACTCCCCATCCCCCACCTTCCCGCCCCACGCCCTCTCTCCCTCCCCACCTCCTCCCTCCACCTCTGAAGTTTGCTCTTCAAACTTGCCGGACACCATTCTGCGCTGGAGCCAAGAAAACAAGAGGGGGAAGGGAGCAGGTTAAGGAAAACAAGAGGCACAAGCAGACCTCAGCCAGCCGGGGAGAGAGTCCGGCCGAGGAATGCGGCTTCCAGATAAAGACTGTTTGTCGTCCGGCCCAGCCCGGCCGCATTGAAAATTATAACTCCCCGGCCTTTCACTGCTGGCTCTCGCCCACCCTCCGCTCTGCTATCAGCTCCCACCGCCCTCTACCTTTGGCTCCATTCTCACCTCAGATAGGCCTAGGGCAGGAGGGAGGGTCCAAAGATAAGGTGAGGCTTTGGGCTCTGGAAGAAGTAGTGCGTTTTGCTTGCTTTCTGCAAAATTGCACCTTGGGCCTCCCTCTGGCCTCCAGGTGAGGGAGTGTGCCTCCGCAGGGAGAAGGGTGGAGCCCCTCACAGGTGCAGAGAAGTGGGCCACAGCGAGGGGTGGCAGTGGGTGGGGACACCATGGGGAAGGTGCAAGGCATGGCCAAGGGGACCCCCGGGGGTTCTGCAGCCTTTGTCTGAAAACACAGTTCACTCTTCCCCCAGAGTCTCACCTGCTCCCCAGGCTGGGGTAGGAGCTCAGCTCGTTCAGGGTTTGGAGCCAGGCCCTCAGCTCCTCTCTAAAGGGAGCTGCTCCTCCTGCAGACACCCCTCCCAGCCCGGTGCCCCTCTTCCGGGCTGATGGCGCCCCCTCCAGGCCTCACCGCTGGCACCGCCCTGGGCTGCAGGGACTTGCGAGCAGCCGGGGAGGTGGGTGTGGGCCCGCGCTGATGTCCTCCTGCCCTTCTCTCTGCAGAGGTGTAAGGACAAGTTAAATGCTTTGGCCATCTCAGTGATGAACCAGTGGCCAGGAGTGAAGCTTCGGGTGACCGAGGGCTGGGACGAGGACGGCCACCACTCTGAGGAGTCGCTGCACTACGAGGGCCGCGCCGTGGACATCACCACGTCAGACCGGGACCGCAGCAAGTACGGCATGCTGGCGCGCCTGGCCGTGGAGGCCGGCTTCGACTGGGTGTACTACGAATCCAAAGCACACATCCACTGCTCTGTGAAAGCAGGTGAGTGACCCCCCTTCCCGTACCCCCTTCCTGTACCCCCATCCCTGCCACTGGCTCCCCTCCCCCAGCTCCACATCCACCCACAGGATGTCACCTGTGTGCCCTGCGGCCTGATTCAAGGCAAAGCCACAGAAATGGGGAGGGGGCTGGAGGGCCAGAGAAGGGCATGTGCTTCTGCAGTGGGTGTGTGCTCTGTGAGGCTCGACCCCAGCCAGGCATTGCCCCCCGTCCCCCCCCCCCCCTGCGCTTTAAGGCTGCAAAGGCCCGAGGTCCTTTGAACACTGATGCAGGGGGCATGTGTCTCCTGAGCCACCCCACCCGCTTCCGGGAGCCCCCACAGGAAGTGGCGGAGAGGGGGGGGGGGGAAGATGGGGGACACTCTCCTGATGGGAGACTGCAGCCCTGCTGGCTAGCTGGGTCTGGCTTCACCCTTCCTCTCATTTAGGGCTTAAGAATCACCCGCCCCCACCCCTCCACTCCTGCCCCAGAACAGGAGCTTGTGTCCAGGGTGGAGGCCCCTGTCCGCTCCCCTCCCAGGAGCGCCTGCGGATTCTAAACTAGCTCAGCTCTCTGGCACAGCCGTGGGGGGAGGTCTGGGGGGAGTAATAAACCCAGCAGCCACCGCTTTCGGCATCTGGACGCCGCAAGCCCAGAAGCACCGCCCGGCTGGTTAGCAGCAGCTCGGCTGCCCGGGCCACCGGCAGGGCCGGGAAGGAGTCTGCAGCTGCGGCCGGTCTGCTGGGAGCGCTTGCCTTCCCCGGGCCTGCAACGCCCCGCGCAGTCGCTGGCGAGGAATCGCTCTGGAAGGAAGGCTTTCCGCCCACACGCGCCAAGGTCCCAACTTGGCGACTGTTTGCGCCCGTGTCCATCTAGCCCGCGAGGGCCCCATCTCCCTCTGGCCTGCGTGGGCGCGTTTAGCAAAACAGTTCACACCCAACTCCCCCTAAGCGGTGCTGAGCAGATGTGAGTAGAAAAAGACTTAGTAGGCAAGGAAAATAGTGGCTTCTGTTCACACCAGAAAGAAAGGAGTGTCAGGGACGCTGGGGAGGGGTCCCTGCCTCCGGAGGTAGGAAAGGCCCCGCGGGGAACCTTCTGCGGGGTTCTTCCCCACTGCCGCTCCCCTGACCCCCTCCCCGCCCCCGCAATCAGCCGCGCACCCTTCCCGGGACCTCGCGGCTGCACGCGAACACGCGCGGCCCCTTCTTGGGGCCACCCTTGTCCGTGGGTCCCCCCGGCGGGGGTGCTCCCTGGAGGTCGCCTCGAAAATGCGCAGCGGCAATCCGGCCCCAGGCCCCGCGGAGCAGGCCCGCGCGCAGAGCTGCTCATTGGCATTCCGCGCACAGGCCGGCCGGCGCGCTGCGTGTCAAGCAGGGTCGTGCGACTCGACGGCTCGGCCTGTCCGCGCCCCGGGCCGCATTCCGGGGGCTGCGGCGGCCTCCCACGGCCGGGCCCGCGCTTCATGCCGGAGAAACCGATGAGAAGATTAAAAACCCTCGGTAATTCCAGCAGGAAGATTCTTTCTCGCGATCTCTATTTGCAAAAAGCATGATCCCAGAGATTGGAATGCAAAGAAGACTGGGCCTCCGCGCCCCTCCTCCCGGCCCCCAGCGCGCCGCCGCTCGGATCATTGTCCTCCGGACAGTGAGCCCCCGAGAGCGCGGAGGCTCCTAACAGCGCGTCGTCAAGGGGCCTTGAGAACCGGCGCTTCCAGCGCTGCCGCAGCCCCGCCATTTAAAATTCAAATACACATCTTGAGAGCTGGGGGAGAGGCCGGGCTGTGCAAATAGTGCTTGTGAGGCCCGGCTGCCGGAGAGCCGCGTGTGAACCGCGGGGGGCGAGGGGCTGCACCTGAGCAAATAGGGAGGGGCGGCGGCGGCTGGGAGAGGAGAAATGGAAGCACCCCTCTTCCGAGAGCGCGTCCCCGTGAGCGCAGCCATCGCAGCGACCACGCCGCCCTTTATTGGATTTACTAGGAAAACCGCACCGCCGGCTGTCACACCTCCGCCGGTGCTCTGGAATGTTTGTCCAGTTGCTACAACTACAGCTATTTTCACCCCCGCCCCGTCTCCTGACACCGAGGGCCTTGGGGGCGGGCGGGTGAGGGGTCCCCGCGGTGTAGCCGGGTGCTGGAGCGCTGGAGGGGGCGCCGCGCCCCGCGCCGGGGGCGGGAGCGCCTCGGCGCCCGGTGAGCTCAAGGAGGCTTCCTGAGGAATCCAAGTGGAGAGCAAATACCTCCTGAATTCGTGGCGAGGCTGGGTGTGTGCTCAGCAGGGGGCGGGGTGGGAGGAGGGAGGCAGGAAAGGAGTTAGCTAGCCTACCTTTATCACCGCCAACCCAGTCCTGAAAGAGTCCTTAAGGAATGTGTCTGCATCTGAAGTTTGTCGCCTCGGCGGTGGGGCTCGGGGAGAGAGGTTTTGCGCGGAACCAGCCCTTCCAAATCTCTCCACAGAGCTGTGCGCATCCTCGTCTGAGCGCGCGGGACACCCTGCGTGCACCCCTCCTCACACGCGCCTCGGTCTAGGGACTCATCCCCTGATCGCTTTCCTCTCACTCTTCCCGCAGAGAACTCGGTGGCGGCTAAATCCGGCGGCTGCTTCCCGGGCTCAGCCACTGTGCACCTCGAGCAGGGCGGCACCAAGCTGGTGAAGGATCTGCGCCCCGGGGACCGCGTGCTGGCGGCCGACGACCAGGGCCAGCTGCTCTACAGCGACTTCCTCACGTTTCTGGACCGCGACGACGGCGCCAAGAAAGTTTTCTACGTGATCGAGACGCGGGAGCCACGCGAGCGCCTGCTGCTCACCGCCGCGCACCTGCTCTTTGTTGCACCGCACAACGACTCGGGCGCAGGTCGGCCGCCGGGGGGCGCGCCTGGGCGCCGGGCGCTCTTTGCCAGCCGCGTGCGGCCGGGCCAGCGCGTGTACGTGGTGGCGGAGCGCGGTGGGGACCGCCGGCTCCTGCCCGCCGCCGTGCACAGCGTGACCCTGCGCGAGGAGGCCACGGGCGCCTACGCGCCGCTCACGGCGCAGGGCACTATCCTCATCAACCGGGTCCTGGCGTCGTGCTACGCGGTCATCGAGGAGCACAGCTGGGCGCACCGGGCCTTCGCGCCCTTCCGCCTGGCGCACGCGCTGCTGGCCGCGCTGGCGCCCGTGCGCACGCTCCGTGGCGGCGACGGCGACGGCGGGGGTGGCGGCCGCATCCCCCAGCCCGAGCCGGGGCCGTCAGGGGCCGCGGGCGTCCACTGGTACTCGCAGCTGCTCTACCAAATAGGCACCTGGCTGCTGGACGGCGAGGCCCTGCACCCGCTGGGCATGGCGGTCAAGTCGAGCTGAAGGCCTGCAGCGGGGAGGGAGGGGCGGGGCAACAGCACGATACAGCAGAAGACACGGGAAAGCGCACGGAATGAGACGTTAATTATAATAAATAATAATAATAATAATAATAATAATGAAGTAGGACAACCCAAAATAGGCTATAAGGAAACCAAGACCCGGGGAGCTCTGGCGTCGTGTTTAGTTCATATCTATTTTTTGAATCTTTTGGTTATTGTTTTATTTTGATTTTTTTCACCTCTCCTGGCTATTTATTTGTTTGGTATGAATAGATGTTTTAAATAATATGAACCGGACCTTCAAGAGCCTTAAATAGTTTGCTTCTTGGTAATTTATTATTGTCGTGTGAACTGTTCTCACGGGGGAGCGGTGTGCGGCCAAGCGACCTGCGCAGAGTCTATTTTTCTACACGTCCCTCCGCCGACAGCCACGTCTGCTCTCCCGCTCCGCCTCTCAGCGCGTGAACTCAGCTCCGCGGGGCCACAGAGTCTATTTTTATACACAGAATTGTAAATTAGATTTTTGAGAGATCAATACCTAACTGAATTACATTTCATTTTTGAAATAGTGTAAAATATGAAAATATATTATTTTTAATTTAACTAATTTCCAAGGTCACAGTCATCTCTTCTCGTATCCTCATGGATGAATATTTGCTTTGTCATCACCATTTTGGCCACATTCTTGGAAGTCAAGACTGTTACACACTCACACACACACTTTTCTTTCTCTTTTTCTTTTCTTTTTTTTTTTTTTTGACAAACTGGAAGATGTTATTTTTAACTTCAAAGAATTTATTAGAAAATGATATTTTTTAAAAGTGCACATAGCAATGAGCCCATGTGGATGGAGCCTGTAGTTTGTACAGAGATAAACAAGGATTTTTTTGCATTAATAAATTGAGAATAACTGCTGTAAATTTACTAAACTGTATTTTTGAATATTTTGTAATAGTTTTATAGAAATAAAGCGTGCCGCGCACAGCCTCGTTAGTATGTCATACCTGAGAGTCCCTGCCAGCCCTCTGTTCCCGGTGGCTTCCTGGTTCCCGGCCTCGTGTGAGTGCCGACACACTCCGTGTGGGTTTCGCCCTGGAGAACCTCAGCTCTGTCTGTGTCATGGTGGGACCTACACTCCTAAGTTGGGGTGCAGTGCTGGGTACTGTTCAGTGCCTCTGCCAGCCGTGGGCCCAGGCGGCCCAGGCTCCCTGGAACTGTGGGCAGACCTGTTCGCTGGGCTCGGCTGCCCCATCGGATGCTGTGTTCCCTGGCCCTGTAGGGAGGTCCCTGGCTGCTTCCCAAAGTCCTGGGGCCCTTTAAGGAGGGTTCCCGAGGAGAGGGCAGGGTGCTGATCCTGGCTGAACCTCCCTGTGCTCAAGGCTCCCGAGTCCAGGGCAGGCCCCTTGCGGAGTGCCTTCCTGGCCTCTCCCGACAGACACAGCCACGGGCCAGGGGCCGGGTCCTCAGGCCATGGCGGTGTCTCTGTCCAGCCTGTCCGCCTGGAGTGGCTGCTGGGCATGGACTTGTGCCCCTGGGCACAGCTCTCCTTTGGTGACACCTTGTGGCGCACACCCTGGGTCAGTGGGTCCGGGGAGGAGGTCCTCGGTGTTTGATGTTCAGCCAGAGGGGCTCTGCCCTTTGCCATGACTGAGACTTGGGCTTTTTGAGGCTACTGCCATGCTTTGGCTTCGAGCCCCAGTATCTAAGCCGGGCTCTGCCGGGGCAGCCTATGTGGGTGGCCTGTCTGCAGGCCGCTCTGCAGAGGCCGGCCTCGGTCCCTGGGCAGGTCTGGAGCAGCCGCTCCCGAGGCAGGGCCTGGGTCCCTGGGGCCTCTGTGCCCAGGGTCTGGCATGGCGTGGCTTCTCCGGGGGCCCTCGGGTGCGGCGCTGGGGCAAGCGGCCCCGGCGGTGGGGGGCGGGGGAGGGAGAGACACTGGAGCTTGCTCATGGTCAGGCCCTCTAAGCAAGGGGTGGAGGGTCCTGATTTCTCTGGAAAAGGTTTTTCTGGTCGTGTGGGCTGTTAGCAGGTTCAGAGTTTACCGCCTGGTGGCATCGGGTGGTTTCTGGTGTGTTGGCTGTTTAAGTCTGTAAGTTGGTGGAAGGTAAACCGGAAGCCGTGGGCTGGCCAGCGTCTCTGGCTGTGGTGACCCACCTGAGTAACCAGCGTGAAGGCAGAGTCCTGGCCACCAGCTCTGGGAGTGCCCGCAGCGCCCCCTGCAGGCAGGCGTGCGGCCGTGTCTCAGGTTCCTGACCCAGTGCCTTCCCGCTCTCAGCATTTTTCCAGCTTTGCATTAAGAACTTTTTCATGGGCAACTAACTAACTAACGGAGCGCCTCGTAGAGAAACCAGACCCAGGGCACGAGGGGAGCAGCCGCTGCTGCCGCTTGTCGCTCACGGCCCCGCTTCTCCATCTGCAGGGCTGACGGGGCCACGAGTCTTCAAAGTGCACGTGTGGTGTTGCTCCCATCGCCCTGGGACTCGGCGCCTCTCTCCGCCCGGCAAACGTGCACATCAGAATGTACTCGAAGCGGTTGCCTTTGCGCCTGTTGTTGGATAATTAAAGATGCGACAGGCTTTCCTCGCTGTCTGTCCCGTGGCGGAATCCCTGTCCCTCACGGCCACGTGCGGATCCCCGCCTTCTCCACCGGCTGCACGTGAACGTGAAAGGCCTCACCTCCCTGGCCTCCGTGGGAGGGGCCGGTCAGGCTGGGGGCCGGGCAGAGGCACCTTATTCTTCCTGGTCGAGGCCCTTTGCTGTCATCACAGCCACGTGGGAAATGCCAGGCAGACCTGCCAAGAAGGCCAGTCGGTTGCAAGATTTGGCAGGAAAACAACAGAGTGCCGGCGGTGGGCGGCTGTGGGTGGCACTGGGGGCTGGCTCTCGCTCCGCACTCCAGGTTCTCTGGTTCTCAGTCCCTCCTTCTGGGAGAACGGCCACTCCAGGGGGTGAGTGACTTTCAAATGACTTCTTAGGAGCAAGTCACAGAACACTCCGGAGCCCACGTCTCCCAGGCCCTCTGCCGGGGCTGGGGGGGGGGGGGGCGCCTCGAGGGGCGGGATGCCGGCTGGAGGCCGGATGCAGCCTGCCTGGTTCACACGGCCCAGCACTCAGGTCGGTGCTCACATTTCTAAACGACTGGGAGTCCACGGGAGAAGGACAGCTCGTGCCCGGCGAGAAGCGGTGAGGTTTGAGCTCTGTTGCAGCATGGTGTCCACGGCGCCTCCAGCTCCCAGAGCCGCCCGAGCAGGTGTCAGACCCCGTCCCGAAAGCACGCCCGCAGGCCTGGAATACTGGCCATCTGGGTGGGGTGGGTGGGGTGAGGGTGGGTAAGGTGAGGATGGGTGGGGTGAGGGTGAGGTGGGGTGGGAGTGGGTGAGGGTGGGGTGGGGTGGGGGACCTATCACTGTTTCAGAAAGAGCTTCGCGGTGTGAGCATCAGCCCCGGCCCGCAGCCAGGTGGCCCTGCCGTGATCCTCAGGTTCGCGTGTGGCTGTGGTGCTTGGTGTTCTCACTCACTCGGTGACATTTGTGGAAGACACAGTCGTTTCTTCCACGGCCAGCCTGGGGTTCTGGGGGCTGAGGGAGCCTTGGCCCGGCTCCCTGCTCCCGACCCCCAAAGCCCCACGCCCCAAAGGCCTTGCATAGAGCTGCTTCTCTCCTGCGTGTTGCAGGGCCTCCTGGCACGCAGCTTCCACTCTGTGGGTGTCCAGCCTGCCCAGCTCTGGGGTCCACTGAGAATGCAGGCTCCTTCTCTCCCTGCCAGCTCCTCCCAAGGTGCACATGGCAGGAGGCTCAGGCACCACCAGGGACTATATGGCCACCCCCCGCCCCTCCCCAGCCCCTCCTGTCCCTGGCCCCTGCCCCTGGCAGTGTAAGTGCCAGGCATGCGAGGCGGCCAGGAATGGAGGGGTGGGCTTGGGGAAATGTGGGGCCCTGGATAGGGCCCCTGCCTCTGCCCATTTCTCCTCCCCTCTGCACCAAAGGTCCAGGCTGGTCAGCATCACCAGCTTGCAGAGGAGTGTGCCCCTGGGTGGAGTACCAGCGCCCTCTGGTGGTCATGATGAGGCAGCGCAGGCACGCCCTGGATGGGGACCTGGGCCAGTGCACAGGGGAGGGAGGCCCTCCGATCAGCTGGGGGCTGACCCAAATAAATATCAGAAGTGCCTCCAAGGAAGGGTCGTCCACAGGCGGCATGTGGAGACCTGAAGGGTAAGTTAGCGCGGGCAGTGGCGCCCCCCTGCGTCCCCCGGCACCTGGCCTGGCTCCCTGCGGAGAGGGGTCACTTAATTCTCAGATGCCAGGGGTCAAAAAGGAAAACTAAAAGCTGCCGCGCTGGGGAAACTGAGCCTTTAGGGAGAACAAGGAGGTTGAGCTCCTGAGCGGTTGGAATGCTGAGGGTCCCAGGGCTCAGGCCCTGCAGAGGGCGGCCCATGGGGCCCTGAGACTCCGAGCAGCCCCGCCTATTCCTCTCTCCCAGGTTCTGTAATTTCATGTAAACGAGCCATGCACCCCTCAGGGGCCAGGTCCTGAGCAGCCCGGTGGCCACACCTGAGCTGTTCATAGGCGGCTCCGTGTCGGCCCTGAAGTCTAGGCTTCAGTCAGAAACGAGCTTTTTCGGGTCAGAGACACGAGTTTAAAAGGCTGTCGTCTGCCTGAGCGCCAGGCGGAGGGCGCAGCCTCTGCTGTCAGGCAAATCCGGGGCTTCGCAGGTGGACCCCTGACCGCGGCCTGGCACTCACTGGCCACCCGGCAGGGCGCCCGCTCTCTCAAAGGCCCCAGCTCTCAAGGGCCTGGGAGCTGGGAACTCCCCTGGCTGGCCTTTCCCACCTCCACCCCCCCCCCCCACCAGGACATCTGGTTCAGTGTGTGTCTGTCTGTGGGCCAGACCGGTGGATGCAGGCACGTGATGGGTGGCAGCTCTCCCTGAACGGAATGGATGGTGTCGTGAGGCTGGCCATACGCTGAGTTGGAATGTGGTCCAGACCATGCCATCAAGGACACCCAGATCCGGGGACCAGAGCGGCAGCTGCCACAAAAGAGCCAGCTGGGCTGTAACTGCCGTGCCCCAGGGTAGACCACACACAGCACCTCTTAATGCCACGTCTTCTCTGACGATAGGAAGGACGGGGGCAGGGGTGACCCTCAGACAGGCAGGGGGCCCTGGGGCACTGGAGGGGGGCAGTGATGGTGACCGGGGCAAGGGATTGAGCGAGGGGGTGCACATCCCGCGGGAGCGGTGGAGCCTGGAGAGAGGCTGGCTGTTAGTGGTGAGTGTCTGGTTGGGTCCACAGGTCTCCGCTGGCACCAAGAGGCCGGTTTCGGGCACCAAGGAAAACCTTAAGGGATCCCGCTCTGCCTGCCAGTCTCTTCACGCCCAGCGGGAAATCACCTGGCTGCCCCTGAGCCCAGCAGAGGGTGCAGCCCTCCCCCTCGGCCCTCTTCCTCTCCTTCCCGCCCTTGTCCTCCGTCGGTGACAGCGGTTCTGAATCGGGCCTGAGGTTCTCGCTGCGCAAGTTGGACTGAAGAAAGGAAAGCATTTTCCAAGGTCGCCTGCCCAGGGCGGGAGCAGGGGCGAGTCTTCCACTACGGGACTCGGTTCATGGTGTTCGTTAACTCACCGGGCGGGGGGCAGGAGAAGACCAGACCTCACACGGCCGCGCCCCCGGGGTCCCCGAAGGCAGCTGAGAGCACCAGCCAAGTTCTCAGAATGAACATGGCCATGTTCGGAGTTGGCCTCAACTGGGAAATGGGGTCACATGGAGTGGAAATGACTTTGACCTTTACTCACAATTGGAAATAAGTTATCCTAGCCTTGGAGTTTCACTGATTCATCGACTTGGCAATCCCACTTTCTTAGAGTGGACACCAAGGACATGGCCACAGACTGGCGTGTTTTCCAGTCGTTTCTACAATCGCGCAAACCTGGGCAGTGGCCTCCGCATCCACCGCTAAGGAATGAAACCAATTACCTACTGTGTGCTGTCCAACAGACACCACTCTGCTATGTAAGACGACACAAAACAGTGTCATGAGAAACTATTCACAACATACTATTACATGGGTGAAAGCTGTTTCCAAAACATTCCATACAGCGGGATCCCATTTGTGTGCAAGTGTGCACACACATTTGCCTGCAGGTGTGTTTGTATGCTGTGTGTGTGCATGTGTGTACATGTTTGCATGTGTGTTTGTGTGTGTTCCCATGCATGTGTGTATACATATGCATATGCATTCTTAGAAAAAATTGGGCAGGATACACACTGACATCTTCCCAGTGACTCTGGGTGGTGAACTTACCATGTGACCTCACCTGTCTCATGACAATTTAGTAGTGTGAGCAAAAATAAAACATCTTAACTTGAAAAGGTTTAAGAAGTTTTTTGTGTTGTTTTGTGTCCCCTCCAAGCCCGTCCTAATGGCCTCGTCACAGTAAGTCTGGGACAGCCACCGAGATGCTGCTGACCTGCGGCCGTGCGGGCCCTGCTGTCGCCCCCACTTCAGAGCCTGCCGTGGGCTGTTTAAAAGAGCATCGGCGAGGTGGCGCATCCCCACCTCCGAGGAAGCCCTCAGAGAGGGGCCCAGCAGGTCCGGGTGAAAAGGATGGCGGGGTGTCCACCAACTGATGAGACTCGCCTTTCCAGACTCCAAGGCATCCCCCAAATATTCTCATTGTCGGGGCGACTCCCGGGCTGAGCTGAGAGCCAGGCTCTGATCTCAGATCCCCACGAGGCGAGCGGCGTCCTGACTGGGCCGTGCCCGCTCTTCTGGCCCAGGCCCCCACATGGGATAGGAGGGGTCGGTCCCCAGACCGAGGTCGGCCCAGCTCCGACATTCCTAGCTTGTCTGACCAGGTGCCTGGAGAACTGCGAGGTTCACGGGACAGCGCTGGGGCCGGCTGGGTCTGTCCTTGCTCTGTCCTCGCAGTTGCTGCGGGAACGCCACGCGGGGGTCTCTCTGTAAAGAGTGAGCTGGTGGAGGAACGAGTGAAGTGACTGAGTGACAGCGCGGGCACTGCCAGGCCGCCACTGCTGCCATGCTGGGCCCACAGGCCTAGCCCAGGGCAGCCGTGTCCCTGTCGTCGGGCGCCACCTGCTGGGCAGCTCTGAAACTGCCGTCAGGAAGACCGCCCCCAGGGCCTTGGGGCCCTGTCTCAGGAATCAGCAGAGAGGAGGGCCCTCCGTCTTCCTGGGAAAGGGAGGGCCGCAGCACCCCACCTCCCAGGGACCGCTGCTGGGCTCACTGTCGGGGAAGAGCAGGGGCCTGACCAGATAATCCCGCAGAGGCAGGGCGCTCAGGAGCCTCCCCCAGAGCAGAGAACCCCCAAACAGGTGAGGCAGAAGGAACAGCACCTGGCGACGGCAGATGAGGAGTACGCGCACGTGACAGCAGTTTCCTGGGACCCCTCACTTAATGTGGTCTTATGTTTTCTATAAAAAGGGGGGATTTTCAAAATGTGGGGCTCACTGTGAATTGTTTCTGTGCCTTCATAGGACTTCACAAACCAGCAACACTTCATGCCTGTGTCCCGCATCATGGCGGACGGTGCAGGCGGTCGTGGGGGCTTCGGGAGCTAGGGGGCACATGGCACCTCGGCAGCCGATGTCGCCTGCTTCGAAGACATGTGGAAATGACATGACGGGAGGAACAGGAGAGAGAGCAGTGACCAGATCAGCCATCGGGGAGAGCGCGACCCTCATCGGGAGGTGACCCTGGTAGGTGACCACGGGTGGGAGGCTCAGGCAGTTTCACCCCTGGTCCTTCCAAGGGTCTGGTTCTCAGGAAGCAGCATGAGAAAGGACCCTCCCTGCTCCCCCTCCCCCCGCCCCCCCCCCCCATGGCTCCCAGAGCTGGGGCAGGAGGCCGAGCAGCAGACCTCCCGGGCCAGCACCGTGGCTGTGGGCTGTGCGAGGCCCGGCGCGTGGACAGGCCCAGGTGCAGGGACTTCGCTGGGGGCAGGCAGGTTCGGTCAGCAGGAGAGACACTGCAGCCTGGAACCGCGCTCCTGCCCGCCCGCCCGCCCGCCCCCGTGCCAGGACAGGGGCGGTCTGTCATCTGATCTACGCTCCCACCCGCCTGGTCTCAGCCCTGGGTCCTCGCCTCACCACCAGCTCAGGGGAGGACACAGGTTCACTACTTGGTCAGCACCCGAAGCTGCCTCCCCATCTCAGATCCGAGTCCCTCCTCCAAGTCTCTGGGACCACAGGCTGGTCACTGCTGCCCTGGCGCCCAGCTCATCTGTGCCGGTCCCGTCCCTGTGTGACCCCGAGGCGGGGGGACGGCCGATGCCCGTCTGGCCATCATGGGGCTGAGGATCCCTGAGGGGCACAGCCAGGCTCAGGGCAGATTTTCTTGATTGGACCCAACTGAAACCACGGACGGCCGCTGCCCCTCAGCAGTCCCCAGGCACATCGGGGGCAGGGACAGAGTGGAGTCACAGCGTCCGGGCCGCGGCCCGCCGCCCAGCGCCCTCCTTGGGCTCCCCTCCCGTGGCACTGGCTGAGCACGCCCGGCTCCCCTCCAGCCGGGACTGAAACATCTTCACACGTGGCCAGAGGACTCAGGCAGACTGGCCGTGGGTGGCACCTTCAGCGACTCGGCCACAGCCCGGGACAGACATGGAAGGGCCCACATGAACTACTCCCGCCTCCCAGGGCCATGAGGCTCTGCTTGTCACAACACCCTCGTGCCCACGGGGCCTCCATCGGCCCCCACGTGCCCGCCATGCGGGGACACAAGTGTGGAGAGGTGCACCTGCTCCCAAACCCAGACCCCCACTTCTCCCTGACCCTGGGGGGTTGTGGGCCGCCACTTGAAGCGAAGGCCAGGTTTTAGACCAAGTGCCTTATGCGGGGAACAGGGACTAACGCAGAGGAGACGCTGGGCGATTCAGATCCTCAGGATGTAACTCCATCCCTGTTCAGTTTGTCTCCGCTGTCGGCCTCCCTTCGCCTTCTTCCTTCCTGAGAAGCAAACGGAGGCCCTGGTCCTCACGTCGAGGGGGTGGGGAGACCTTCCAATGACGTCTTTGTCTGGGAAGCAGGGCAGGGGTGTTTGGAGGGTGCTGGCCCGTCGGTTCCACCTGTGCCAGAGTCCCCAGACTTAGAATACGTGCCGCAGGTGAGCCACACTGTGGCGGGACCTAGGCCTCGACCCTGCAGCATGCTGTCCACTTAAAGGGGCGGCCTCACCACCCTCACTCCTGGGGGAGCACAGGGTTCCCTCCCAGGAGAGCCATGGGTTCTCAGGCAAGGAGCCCCGGGCCCATCAGCTCCCGGGACAGAGGGAGACGCGCTCCTGGGGGCTATGGAGGTCACGTGCTCCAGCACCTTACTGCGGCCTCTTCACAGGGTAAGCCCCTTTGTCCAGACAGAAAGGTGGGAGCAGTGAGAGCCGCCCACCCGAGTCCAGTGCTGACACCAACCAGGACCAGCCTGGGGACAGCGCCACCATGCTGTCTGTCCACGTGGGCGAGAGGCTCTGGTGAGTGTGAGCATGGTGCGGGCATCCGTGTGTGTGCGTGTGAGACAGAAGACACCTGGTTTCTTGAAGGCTTCCTGTTTTTAAAAGATATTATTGATTTCAGAGAGGCAAGGAGGGAGATAGGAACATCAATGAGAAAGAACCGCTGATGGGCTGCCTCCCGCACACCCCGACTGGGGATCAAACCCACACCCCGGGCACGTGCCCTGACCGGGGATCGAACCGTGACCTCCTGATCACAGCTCGACCACTGAGCCACGCCAGCACACTGAGTAGGCTTGAATGTTTCATTTATGTTTCCTGGAGTGCTTTGTTTTTAAAAACACTTCACTTTCAAAACAGGTTGTGAATTACGCCCAGTTTGTGCAACGTGGCAAATGCCGCGGTCCGCCGAGCAGGCGGCTGGCACACGGGTGCGGGCAGGCCCTGGGGAAGAGGACACTCGTTTCCAACAGAAACCGTGCTGTGATGCCGTCGCGGGTCCGCAGGCACAGGCAGCCCTCCAGGGCTGAGACCGGGCCACCCCGCCCTCAGGCACCTGTGTGGAGGCCACGGCGGCACCAGGGGACACCCAGGGAAAGAACAGCGTGTCCTCCGGGGACACGGCCATGCTGTCCACGGGGAAGAGGCGGCTGGGACGTCTGAGTGGACAGATAAAATGAAGGCTGCAGACAAAAGCAGAAACTTCAGGTACTTTATTAACACATCTTGCACATTACAATACAGGTCAGAACACAGTCCAGCACGGAGTCACACAATGATACACAGCAGACATTTCCAACCCTCACTCCCGCTCTCCACATCTATCCTGAGAGGCTGTCCCAGTGACGGGCGCGTGGGAAGTGGGGTGAAGCGAGGCAGCACCCCTGCCAACGGAGTGCAGCGCACTCGGTAGGACGGACACACGAAGTAGGTCAACCCAGAGGAAGGAAGCAGTCGGCCGGCTCCGAGCACGCACGGCGCCCACAGCTTCACACGGGTCAGCGGAGCTGCCCACACCCGCTGCAGCGGCGCACTAGGTTGGGAAGGGTCCCAGGCAGCCCGAGCCGGCACCTCCCAGCAGAACAATAGGCGTGGCTACTACTAACACTGAACTCATGCAAAAGCGGTCCTGCAAAGTAGAGGGCAAAACAGAGGGTTAATGACACGGCAACGGCTGCGGCAGGACGCAGGCCTCCTGGTCACACTGCAAAGTAACAGAACCCAATGTTATTCTCTCCAGCCGGAGACCTGGGAGTAAGTCAGGCGTGAACCTGTCAAAGCAAAGCTGCTGGTCAACCAGGTGTCCACAGTGCACGAGCAGAGCAGCCCCACCTCGCAAAGGAGGGCGTGGGCAGAGATGGGCACCAGGGGCGGAGGCGGGGGGAGGGCTCATCTGGAGAGAAGGCGGGAGGGGGGGGGGGCAGAGGGGTTCGCAGCGAGTCCCAAGGAGGTAGGACCAGGAGGCCCAACCTGGCCCAGCCCCCCGAGCAGCAGGAGCAAGGAGAGAACCAGTTCAGAAATGAGAAAACATCGGTTGGGGACTTGGTTGTTGTTGAACCTGAAAATTAAACAGTGGAATTAAAGCCTTCGTTAAAACCCTCACAGAGGAAAGACAATTCGGGACCCCTCGCCTGTGAAAAGCAAAGCTGAGTTACGAAGTCCAAGGACCACCTGCTCGTCGGGCGGCAGTGAGTGCGCGCACAGAAGCCCTGCGCGGTGTCCGCCTCCTGCGGGACACAAAGCGATGCGGACAGTCGGGAAGCAGCAGCGCCCACGGTGCTCGCCCCGGGCTGGGAGCAGCGGGAGGGAGCCCTGCTGAAACAGGCGCAAGGCAGCTGCCGGAGGCATTAGACAACGACACGCCAAAAACGTGAAAAGAACACATCTGCCCTCGGCGGGACCCACTACAATTTAAAAGCCACGTACTGTTTCTTTACGAAGGGCTTGTGCTTCTCTGCATGCCTTTTAAAACAGTAAAAGGAAGCACGCAGGACACCCAGCCTGGGCCTCTCACATCTCAGCGCTACAGGTAAAAGCGCCTCACTAAAAGCGCTGCTCTGCTCTCGCTGTCCACCGACTTAAAGGACTTCCTACCAAAACACGGCCCCAAAAGAGGTACGGTTTGTAAATATTCTCTGGAAAAGGAGGTCACTCCGCGTGAAGCCAATGACCCTTCCCAACCATCCATCAGCGGAAGGTACACCTGGGATCCAATATGAATCAGCGGGTTTTGCAGTTTCCAGTGCACAGAAGCACGGCACTTTAAGTGATAAAAATTAAATACTAGTAGGTTGCAAAAGAACCTTACTCAAAAATCCTTAGGATTTAATAGTAAATCAAGGCCACACGCCTTTGGAGAGTTCTTATTTAAGAATGTCCAAATAACCACAAATTTTAAAAATAGTTGAAAAGATCAACTGGAATGTTCATTAAATAAATAAAAAAATCTAACCTTCTAATTGATCTGACTCTGTGGCTTCCTTCCGGGGGGTCTCCTGTCCCATCTCCTCCTCCCACCCCTCGTTAGTGAATTCCCCTTTAGAACACATCACTGAGAAATATGTGAACCAACAAAACCTGAAGTCTTTTCTCTACACACACAACCACACAAGGGGGAGGACTCTACCTGACCAGAGGGAGTCAGAGCAGGTCTAACAGGACGCGGAAGCCAGGTGGGGGCCTGCGCGCAGGGAGGCGGGCCCTGGCAGCGCAGGAGCCCACAGCCATCAAGCCATCTGCAAGGACGGCCCGCCGAGCGGGGCGTGTCAGACAGCCGAGCGCTGCCTCTCAGGGCTCCACGCACACAGACCTCACTCCAAACCTAACTGTCCTCAATAGGGCCCCATCGGTCCAATGGTGTACGAGCATGTCAAGCTTACCTTCGATTGAACAGAAATAAAACACAAAATAAACACAACAAAACAGAAACTGAAAGCCAAAGCAAAAGACTTGACAGCTGCTCAAAACCAGCTCGACGAGCAGGTCTCACTCCTCTACCCCACAAGAGCCACCTGCCCTCCTGTGGGCCAAGCAGAAGGGCCACCTAGTGCAAGATGGCTCTCCATCCGCCCTCCCACCTCCTGCGGGAGCGTCCAGCAGGCACCTACCACGCCCATGCGCCCACCGCCCGCATGCTCCTCGACTGCACGGCCTGCTCCCGAGTGCGTGTGTCAGGAGACGGGCCATGGTGACGTCTCATTACAGCGGCTTCCTTCTGCAAAACCGTCCTCTCCCACAGCTCCCCTTCCCCCTGCCCCTTCAACCCACACCTCCTAAGCAACCAAGTCCTCTGTTGGTGGAATTAAGCAAATGCTGTGTGAAAAAAAGACCCCAGGGTGCAGGATCTACACTCTGTCACAGTTCAGAGATGCTACAGAACCAAGCATGAACAATTGTTTCTCAGGACCTTTACACATCATGATGAGGACGACCCAAATTAAAAGTGCTTATGATGAAGCCTGCTCCTCCCCCTCCCGCCCCACCTCCCCGGGGCTGCGGCCACAGGCACCCACTTAGGATGCTGCCTGTCCAGACATGGGACTCTCAACATTTCTTTTGGGGAAAAAAGACAAGATTTTTCCTTTAGAAGAAGATCAGTATAAGGACTTAACAAATGTGGCCAGACCAACAGCAATGCAAGCTTATGCTCAGATAGGCAGCTAGGTGAACTTGTAACAGCACAAAACCAAAACAAGGTAATGCGAAAGGAAAGTAATGGCTCCACATCATCACCTACTGCATCTACCTTATGAGATATACTGATATTTACTGGCTTTAAGCTTCTTGAATTTGTGAACAAATAATACACAGGTCAGGATCAATGTATTGACTTACTCCCATCTTTATAAAAATCGGATATACACACGAACACGTCAACAATTATGGAACTGCATCCATTAAACTTTGATGAGACAACACAAAAGAACTAGCAAAGAGCTAAGGTGTTGCTGAATTGAAAACATCTCCAATAACACTTCAATTTTAAAAGGTCCGTATTTACACAGTGTGTTGGATGCATCTGCGTCTCATTTAAATGCATGATAAATAAAGAACAGAGATAATGGTTGCAACAGATCTTCCCAGAGGGCTCAGCTACGGTGTCCCACTTCCCTGCGAGCAGTGCACCACGAATGGAAATAAAATCACGTTCTAATGCTGCTGCTTTCCTTTTCGGCAGTTTCCTCCAAGGAAACTCAACTTTGTGCCCAGGCCCGGCTGCACTGCAGGGTCCCCACCCCGTGGCCCCGTGTGGAGCATGCCCACTGGGCTCTGGAAAAGGCCCACTTCCCCCTAGAGGACAGGGCATGGAGAAAAAGCATGCCCGTGTGTGCAGACAGCACAGACACACATCCAGGCACCCATGTCCTATCATGCCAAACGCAGGCCCTGAAGCACCGTGAGTCGGTCTGAAGTAGCCGTGGTGCCGGACAGGTTGGCTCGCCATCACTGATGGGAAGAAAGGATGCTACACACCCACTCTCCAGAGCCCACATGCAGGGTTGTGGCTTCCAAGCCACCGCACAGACTATTTCAGAAAGCAGCAAAAGTTTGTTCAACTCATCTTGTGTGGCAGGAAGTCCTTGGGGACAGTCCATCGACTGAGCCTTCCTGCTGGCAACAGAGTGGGGAGTGGTCTGGATCTAACTAGAGCTTCCAGCTACCTTGTCACTTCAATGCACTGCGTTACGCATTTCTCTGTGAGCTCCCCCGCAGCTGTGTGAGAGTGGGCAGCGAGCCCGCATCAGGCAGCTGCTGGGCACAGGGCACTGACTCTGGGTGGGGCTGGCCAGTCAGGGGCTCTCGGGAGCAGGGTGCCAGGTGCCCAGTGGGCGCTGTTCCCGGGGACCCTAGGAGTGCCTGCCCTTTCCTGAGCTGACCTCTCCTGCGAGCGCCATCAGCAGCACCCTCGTTCTCCGGGCTCACTCAGCACACCATGCCATCTGAGAATCAACACTACACCAGGTCTCACAGGATCTGGAGACTCACCTTCAGTCCTGCTCACTTACTTTGAAAAAGTAAAATAAAACCTCAACTGTACAAACACGATGGTACAGCCCCACAACCGGGTCTCAGCTCCCACAAGGAGGCCGAGTCTCGAGGAGCCATCTCCGCACAGGCCTCCGGGCTCCCAATCTGGTCCCCGCTGGGTGAACCAGACAGTAAGTGGCAGCATGCTTCTATTTCTATCACTTCTATGGATAACTCAGACGTGACGTCTTAGGTATAAAATACAGCTAAAAAGTCTAAGTGTACCCCAGTACCATTCGCTCACTCAGGTCCACGTTAGAGTAACTCCTCGTGAACTCCTCCGTGAGCAGAAATGCAGTAAGGCACTTTTCCACGCTCGCCCAGAATGTTCTCCTCAGCTTGCTCTGTGGGAGCACAGCCCCACCTAAAGGAGCCCACGCACAATCACTCATGGGTGGCAAAAACTTCGCTCTGGATCTCACTGTCCCTGTGAGACAGCCTCCCTCGCACCACACGCCGTGAAGAATGGCGTGCTGGGGTCTCTGTCACCTTGCCCTCGGTCTACTGAAGGACACGCAGCGCCACTCAAAGGCCTTATAAAAACAGATCATTCGAAGCAATGATAGCCAGCTTCCCCACGCACGCTGCATGTCACAGAGTCAGTGACATCTGCCGCTTTGGGCTGCATTTAAAGAGAAAAAACCCAACCAAGTCTGTTCAAGCCTCAGGCTGTCCCTCTGCCCGGCAGGCCCACTGTGCACCCCACCAGGCAGGGAGCTCCAGTGAGGGCCCCGGCCAGAGCAGCACCCCGGCTTCTCTGCCCCCAGGGAAGCACAGTGGCGACCACCTGGTCCTCGCCCTATTTGGGAAGTTAAAAATGGGTGGGGAGTCCCCTCAGGAACTCGGATATGCAACTGCGCTTCTGGAACCTTTATAGGAAGCAGATCTGCCACACCGAGCCCTGCCCCACCGCCCTCAGGCAGCTGTCAATCACCATCACCCACATTTTCGCCTGTTTTTACAAGCACCAGTAGAGGGCTTTCTGAGAAGACGCCTCTGGTCTAGCCTGCACTGAAGATAAGTGCAACCATTATCAAATATTCTTTGCTGTGGAAAGTACTTAGAATTTGTGCTGCTAATGTTCCTCCCTGAACCTAAGTCACGGTGAGCGATCGATCAGATGGTAAAATTACGAAGAACAGTGTCTACATGCATTGTAAGCACTTTGAAAACAAAAGAAAACAAAAACTGGAGTTCTCGGAAGTGGCCACAGAACTTGAAGCCATCAACACTGAACTCCAGCCTGCCACGTCCTGCAAGTTCAGCTCTCCCGGAACCAATGCTGGGCCGCCCGGCGCTCTGGACAAGAGTTAGCAGATGGACGGAGACCTCGCTGGCGGGTCCTGTGCCGGCAGCTTCCTTGAAGAAAGTCCACAGCTGTGTGTGCAGTGTAAGGTCAGCCTCCCTGCTAGAAATCACTCCACAATCAGGGCCACGTTTATGTGGGACAAATCGATCATGTGCCTGTGGAGATGGAAACGAACAGCCCAAGTTAAGTGAACTCTGCACACAGCAGGCGACTTACAGAAGCAGGAGAAAGCTAGAGGGGAATGGTGGGCCCTGAGTGACAGCGCACTGGCATGAACACCAGGGACAAGCGTCCACATGAGAGGAGGCACTGTCCCCTGTGCATGAATATGCATCGATACAGTGACTGGTGCACACACAGCAGCATGCGAAGCAACAGCTACAGTGACCGAGAACAGATCGCAGAGGAGAGGTCCCCGCCTGCACCCACGTCACCAGAACCATGGAACCCACTGCTACCTGTGGAACTTCTGCTGAAATGCTAACGCATGGGCTGGCTCCTTAAACTTGGCTATGGCTTTCCGTTGCTGGGGAAGCATCTGTAAACTCTAGAGGAAGGAAACAAAGAAACGTTTTAACATCGTGCTTTATATGGTTAAAAAAAACATATACATGCAAACATTAGACTTAATACAAAATTGAAGTCCAGGCTGATACTTGGATCACTAAAACAAACTGATTCTATTTTGTGGGAATTTTTCTTACCCATCTAGATAATATATCCAAAAACTCTGTTTCAGAAAGTCATTCCCCTGACCAGCACTTATAACCTCCAAGCCTGGCATTAAGACCTCGTATCGTCTGACCACACCAGCTGCCCAATCTTCCCTCTAAACTTTCTCTGAGGCTTGGTGGCAAGTACCCTTGGAGAGTCACTTTCTGTTCTCAGGCATTCCCGTCAGGTGACTGTCCATGGAATCTAGATTTTGGAAATACTATGCTCCTCTTCTAGAAAAAAAAATGTTTCTAGATTTCCGGGGTGCCTATCTCCTGTGTGTGAGTCGCCAATGTGAAGGCATGAGCTTCCTTTTTACCATTTACCATATGAGAGGATTCGTGGATGTATGTCTGAGTAGTTTAAATCTCAATCTGATGGAGGACTATCCGTCAAGACAGCATAAACGGCAATGAAGTTCTTCAACCACGAGAATGACTGGCTCTCGTGGTCGACATCCGTCACCAGAACATTGCCTACAGTCGCCTGCTGGCTGCTCCCCTTTCTTTACATTGTGGTGCCCTTTCAATAAGACAAACCCTCATTTTCTAGACGTGAGAATGAACTGTAGCAGTTGTCATAGTCAACCTATCAAGATGATAATATCAGTGATTTCTTTGGAAGGAGGAAAAGCATGTTTCACTGAAAGTTGAAAGGCGAATGATCACTGCTTTCCACATTTTCATAAAAACACAAATCACCAAGAACAGACCAAACGTTAAATCTGTCTCAAGTCTCTACTGTTCACTCTGACTCCCCAACCCGCCCCAAACAACTTCCTGACATGCCACCCGGCTGCATCACCAACCTTCCCGAGGTGCTGTCCATTCTTTGGAGACAAGACGTCTCCAGAGTTTCTGAGAATACGTCACTGCTCTGCTATTAATCACAAACACTAGCTGACGCGCTCCTCGAGTTGGCCCTTCCTGCGCTCACACTCAGGTCCCATCAGAGCCACGTGACTGCACTGCGTGGGAACTCACTAACCGCAACGTGCACGCGGTGCAGAAGCCTGGCCTCCCCCCCGCCCACCCCCCCAGGACCGTCCTCTCTCTGGGAGGAGCCTGTGTGTCCGTGCTGGACAAAGAAATGAAAGGTTGTTGGGGAAGGAAACCGACTCCGTCCTGGCAGACCCGTTCCATGCTTTCCCCTCTGGCCGATGATGCCTCACCTTCAGGGAGACCTAAAGCCAAAACAACACTAACTCTTAAACACAACAGGGGAACTGCTCCAAAGCAGTCCTGTTCAGGGGGCGCGGGCGGCCCTCTCCCCACCGGACAGCTCTGCAGCCCCTGGTGGCAGTCAGCCTCGCCCAGGACCTCTGCTCCTCCAGGCGCAGTGCTTCTCGGAGAGAAACAAGTAGGACCTTATTCCGGAAGTCTCCCTGTGCACGGCTCACTGGCACTCTTGCTGGTAAGGGGGCAGGCAACACTGCCCGGAAGGGTCCAAGCAGAAACACGGGCAGTCTGCCGCCGAGCCTCGGGCAGCCCCGTCCCACGCTCACTGCCACAGAATGGTCGGCGCTTTCCCACCCTGCCTGGTCTCTGACACATGCTGCGTGTCTCCCGAGTTCCAACGGGTCTCCTGAGCTTCTTCACGCCCATCCACGTCCCACAGGCTGTTCCCTGTTCCCTGTCCCGCTCAGACTGATCCTTCGGACACAAGGGCTCCTCAGAGCTCTGCCTCCCACTGCCTCCTGAGAACCCGCATGGCTTCCTGGCTTGCTTACCAGGGTTCCGAGACTCTCTGTGGGGGCCCCGGCTAACCTGTTTCCGTGAGGACTGCAGGTCCTATGGACCTTCTTTAAACCTGGTGGCGAGGGGTTCTGGCAGCCTACGTCGGACCATCCTACTGTTTGCTTTCCCAAATGTTCTGAATGCAAAATGACTCACTCTTTCACTGGAGATGCCAACGTCTTCACGTCACCCACCAGCCCCCTTCCTGGCCAGTCAGAACCAGATGCAGCGGGTGTTCTTGCCAACGCATGTCCCCTCAGAGGTCAGATTCTCTGCGGTGAACCTGCCTTGCTGGCTGCTTTGGGGGACTCCCGTCTGGGTGGACGGAGATGTTGTCTGAGGCTGGCAAGCTGGTGTCCCGAGGCAGCTGCACGAGGACAGCCCTCGGACAAGACCTGCTGATGTAGGTGCCCCAGCGGGAGGGGCACTTGCGCTTTGTCCTCCCTGCTTTCACACGCTTTGCCCCAGTGACATGGGCCTCTGTTTCTTTGGCTTCCCTTCCTGCCGGGTTATGCCAAGGAACAATGAGGTGTGGGCAGTGTTTCCAGTCTTTGTGGCTTATGAGAGCCTGAGGGAAACACCAAGACTCACGGAGGTGGAGTGCTCAGTCTGAAAGTCGCACACAAAGAAATGGCAAAATCGGGACTTCCGCTGAAGCCTCATCTCCAAGCCCCACTCCAGCTGCTACCAGCTGCAGCCTACCTCCCAGCCGGTCGGGAAAACAATACAGCCACCAGCAGAGACACGGTAACGGCACAAGCCAGGCACAGGCAGGCCACATCCAAGTCCCAGCCGTTACTACGGGGCGAGGGTTGCGGGGAACCTTAAGTGATCACCAACTCCACTCTTCTGAGGAAATGACTCTTTTTTTAATATCACGGTGTTGCATTCATTATAAAATAACAAATGTTTAACACAATTTTAGGCACAAAACTGCAAACAGGGAAATAAAGATAATGAAGCGAAGGGGCCTAGGAGGCTGTGAGGCCCCTGCTCCCTGATCCTGACAGCTGAGCGGCTCGGTCTTCCGGAGAAGGAGGGGGCCAGTCCAGGAGCATGCGCTCCTGCAGCCCTACCCCACAGCCCCTGCACTGAGGACTGCTGGTGACACCGCCTGGCTGACTCACACTCACCCTCACATCTGAAATTCTGAAACTTGATACTTCTTGTGTTATTTCTCCCTTCTGGTTAGAATATTCTACAAAACCTTATCATTTTTTCTTATTGTGTAAATAATGAGTCTATAGACAAATGTCTCTTCAATGGACATTCTAGAGAGGCTTGTGATTATGGTCTAAGGCAGTGATGGCGAACCTATGACACGCGTGTCAGCACTGAAAGGTCCCAGGTTCAATTCTGAGGCGGCCGCATGCCGAGGATGAAACATTTGCTGCTCCTGAGGATGAAACATTTGCGAAATAATGTTTTTTCCTCAAAGTGACACACTACCCGAGTTATGCTCAGTTTTTTGGCGAAGTTTGATACACCAAGCTCAAAAGGTTGCCCATCACTGGTCTAAGGGAAGAGCGACGTGGGTGCCTTGCTCCACACTGGGCAAACCTCTCAGATTCCACAGCTAAGCAGCAGACCTTCCACTGCAGTGCAATCTACAGACCTTGTCACATAGAAACCCACACCTGAAACCTATATGATCATATTAACCAACTAGTGGCTTGGTGCATGGATTCGTGCACACTGAAAGGAAATTAATTAGAAGAAATATTTCAATATTGCTATTCGCCCTTTCTCTATAATAGAAGTGTCAGAGATGAAAGAAAATTAGTAAAATGTATATGAAAATAATAAATTGATTAATAAATAAACAATAACAAGCTATAACAACTAAGATGATATAAACCAAAAACATGTTATAAAAACAGTGATAAAAACAATGACTAATAAATTGATTAAACTTATTCTAATATCTCCCTGTATACTTTAAGAGTAAAAACACTTTCAGAGTGCTTGACTAATTTCCCTTGTGATGAAGTATTTGCAACGTTAACTTTAATGTCACACACTCTTCAAACTTGAGAAAAAGCAACATATAACTGACCATGTCTGAAAACGGGTTCAGGTAGGAATATTCCTACTCTGTCTAGAGTTTGTCCTTGTGATTAATTAACAGTCACCGCAAATGCTGGCATCACGGGAAACTGTCTTCAAATTAATTTAAGTGGAAGGCCAGTGTCAGATGGGAACAAATATCGTGCACAAGTGAGTAAACGTTTATTTTTAAATTGCCAGTGTGCATCATATGTACTGGGTGGTCAGTCGGACGTACGTACGTACAGTCACTTAGCTTTTTATATATATAGACATATATATATATAGATGTCACCCAATGAATTTTATTAGAAAAGAAAAAAAAAGGGATGCATTGCAGACACCACCACCACCGCTATCACACCACGTGGACTCGAGGTGGTGCCACAGTCCAACGCTCACAGGCTTAGCTGGGTCATCACAGTGGGAGCCCCCTCAGCTCCATCCCTGCCAAGTCTATTTATATTTAAAACATAATTAAAACAAGACATTGTTATACATATATTTTCAAAATTTATACTCACAATGTCATTCTAACACTACTGTAGAAGCTTGTTCTATCAGTGTGGTTATAGACTTAGCATCTTAGCATGTGTGGCTGCAGCTTAAATAGCTACACCCTCACTCACAACCATCCCAGGAGCAAGACTGGCAAGAACGAAGAGCACTCGGCTCAGCCCCAGGCAGGTGCACAGGCTCTGGCAGAAGCTCTATACCCAGGGACTTCCACAGGACATAGGGGACCTCGCCTTGTACTTCCTTTTAAGGGTAAGTGATGTAACCTAGAAAACTTCTTTCTTGTTGTCCTCTCCTTTTCTCATTAAACAATTCAACATTGTTTTTGCTCCGCTTCAAGTGCCCTCATTCAAACTTTATTATTTATAATACAACTAGAGGCCCAGTGCACGAAATTCATGCACGAGGAAGCAGGGGGGAGGGGGTGTCGCTCAGCCCAGCATGCACCCTCTCCAATCTGGGACATCCCTCTCACAATTCAGGACTGCTGGCTTCCAACCGCTCACCTGCCTGCCAGC
Source organism: Cnephaeus nilssonii (assembly GCF_951640355.1). NCBI lineage: Eukaryota > Metazoa > Chordata > Mammalia > Chiroptera > Vespertilionidae > Cnephaeus > Cnephaeus nilssonii. The sequence goes on along the minus strand of NC_137083.1, from coordinate 79,986,631 downwards.
CTGATCACCCCCTAACCACTCTCCTGCCAGCCTGATTGATGCCTAACTGCTCCCCTACTGGCCCGATTGCCCCTAACTGCCCTCCCCTGCTGGCCTGGTGACCCCTAATTGCCCTCCTCTTCCGGCGTGGTCGCCTCTAACTGCCCACCCCTGCCGGCCTGGTCGCCCCCAACTGCCCTCCCCTGTAGGCCTGGTCGCCCCCAACTGCCCTCCCCTGCTGGCCATGTTGTGGCAGCCATCTTGTGTCCACATGGGGGTGGCCATCTTTGACCACATGGGGGTGGCCATCTTGTGTGTTGGAGTGATGGTCAATTTGCATATTATCTCTTTATTATATAGAACTATTGGCCCAGGGCACAAAATTCATGCACAGGTGTGTATGTGTGTATGTGTGTCCCTCAGCCCGGCCTGCATCCTCTCCAATCTGGGAGCCCTCGAGGGATATCCGACTGCCGGTTTAGACCCGATCCCACAGGGACAACCCATTCGCAATCCGGGACTGCTAGCTCCTAACCGCTCACCTGCCTGCCTGCTTGATTGCACCTAACCACTCTGCCTGCTGGCCTGCTTGCCCCCAACTGCACCCCCTGCTGGCCTGATCACCCCCAACTGCCCTCCCCTCCTGGCCTGATCACCCCTAACCGCCTCTGCCTCAGCCCCGCCACCATGGCTTTGTCTGGAAGGACATCCAAAAGGTCTCATGGTCTAATTAGCATATTACCCTTTTATTAGTATAGATAGTATATGACATACCGCCATAACTATAACATATCTACCAGTATTACTCTATGAGAATACGTACTTCATGTAATAGGAATGCATCTAATACATTACATTGTATATGTTGGAAGTAGTAGGAAATACTATATTCGTAGCAATAATATACACCCTGTGACTTCCCTTCTTGATTTGGGAATGGTTCCCCAGTTCTTTGTACGTTTCCTGGCCCCTAATATATATATATATTTTGGTCATTCAGTATAACTTTATTTACTGTTTATTGCACATGATTTGATGTCTTTAATTTCTAACCACCAAATATTCAAAGGACTATTTTTTTCATGAAGTTTAACATTAACATTAGTGAATTCATATATTCATGTGTTTTTATTGTAAACATCTGAATTATTCACATTGTCATAGATCCTGAACTCATAAGCATGGACCATGCGTAGGCTGGCAGCAAGCCAGGAAGCCACTCTGCAAGCAAACAGATACTCTGCATAAAGAGAAAAGTCACAGCCCAACGTTTAATGTCCAACCTGAGTCACCTCAGAATGTTACATATATTGACTTCTTAATTCATATAGTATTGGGAACTCAACTGCTTGGTTGGTGATGGGGTTGACCTAGTTTCGGGAGGATTATTCCTGAAATAATTAAGAAAAGGGGGGCTCAATCTTTCTTCTTGGTTGCTTGCTCCTCCCCAGCACCTTCACCTTTCTTCTCGTCCTCAGTTTCTTGGGCATCTTCTCCTTCACCTTCACCTCCTTCTTCTTCCTCTTTTGCATCCTCAAATTCTTCCTTGGCATCTTCTTCCTCTTCCTCTCCTTCCTCTTCCTCAGCCTCTTCCTTCTCCTTCTCCTCCTCCTCTTCAGGTTCTCCTTCCGAGGGGGGTTCATCCTTAGCTTCCCCGGCTTTTGCAGCCTCAATGGTCTCCTCCACCTCGATCTGCTCCTCCTGGACGTGGCTGCTGTATTAAGAAGGGAAGGAGTGAGCGGACATCAAGTAGGAGCTGGTATGTAAATCACCGTAGGCAGATCGGCCAAAGACCTGGGAACTCTGGGAGTAGACACTGGCTATGCTTCCCACGATGGTGAAACTGAGCCGGGTCTCCTCACCTTCCAAGAGTTTCCTGTAAGCTGCAATGTCAATGTCCAAAGCCATCTTCTCATTGAGGAGGTCCTGGTATTCTTTTAAATATCGTGCCATTTCACTCTTTGTAGTTCTCAACTCACTTTCTAATTTGTTGATTGTGTCCTGCAGAGCACTAACGTCAGCATTCTGCATATCCTCCAGCTCTTGCAGCTGCTTTCCCAGTGCTTCATTCATGCCCCGGCATGCTTTGATCTCCAGGGTCTTGGCCTTGAGCAGGCGGCGGCTCTCAGACACCTCGACCTTGGCGGCATGCACCCCGTAGGTGTTCTTGGCAGTGCTCTCAGTCAGCACGGTGAAGCGGCTCTTGAACCATCCTTCAGCATTCTGCATGTTCTTGGCAGCCAGCTTCTCGTACTGGGCGCGGATGTCTTTGAGCGTGGCGGAGAGATCGGACTTGGAGAACACGTCCATCTCCACAGAGATCTGAGCATACTGGATCTGTGCCTGTAGCTCCGTGATCTCCTCTTCATGCACCTTCTTCAGAAAGGCAATTTCCTCCATCAGGCTGTCGATGCACTTTTCAAGCTGAGCGCCGGCGAGAGCCTTCTCGTCTGCACCTTTGCGCGCCTCCAGCAGCCAGCCCTTGGCATCCTGGCGGTTCAGCACCTCTTCCTTGCAGCGCACCTGCAGGTTGCTCCCAGCCCCTTCTGAGCTCCTTCCTAATGGGGTCCGAGGCTGCACCCATGATCCCACTGCCCTCTCCTCACCAGGGACGGAGCGCTGTGAGGAGGGGCACAGGCATCCCGTTTTCATTAAAATGTTCAACCTGGGCCCGCTCCACCAGTGTCCGCAGGCAGCCTGAGGGCAGACAGTGATCCCGGAGGCACTGGCCGCCCCCACCAGAGCTCAGCCACGATGGATGGTCCGGGGTGAGACAGCCCCGCAAAGGCCTCGTGGCTGTGATTTGGACTCGCTTCCTTAAACAGGGACCTGGCGCTAGGGTGGGCGGCAGCAACGCTTCCTCCCCAGCCCGTGCTGGAGCGGGTCCCTGCGGTTTCAAAACCGAACTATGAGGGCCAGCCTCCCGGGCGGCAGAGGCCCTGAGCCCACCGGCTCTCCCTGGATCCCACCAAGGCTTGCTTCTCACACTTGTTGAAAACCTTCTCTGTCCTCTTGCCATAGTAATCAGTTCGGGCTGAAAGGACTGGGGACTCTGGCCGGCATGAGGGGATATGGGCACCGCCATTTTGTGTCAGAGTGATGGTTAATTTGCATATTACCCTTTTATTAGATAGGGTGACCTCTAATCCTTCTTCAGAACAGAAAAAAACATGGCAAATGGGAGGGAAAATAGATCCTTCAAGAGATCTAGAACTCCAACATACAAAATTCAGTTTTCAGGACAGAAAGACCAGTGCAATGCAGCCACCGAACCTCCCTCTGTCAGTGCCATGGATTAAGCACTGGCCACACAGACTCCAGTCTGGAAAATGGACAGGAGAACTACCAAGGATGCACACTCTCCCCACCCGCCCCCCCCCCCCCCAACAGAGACAGCAGGACACTGGGGACACTGGGCTCACTGCTGACCTGTGATCTGACCCCAAATTCTTAGCTACTGTTGCTACTGTTGGTCTGAGGTTCTCTGATCAAGATGACCACATTTCTGCACCTGAAAACAATCCTCTAGTGTCAGTTCTATGCCTGCAAAGTAGCCCGATCACTACTAACTGTCAGGAAACAACTACCCCTATGCCCTGCCCACGCCACAGAAAACCACGCCTGAGGACAGAGGCCAAAGTTCTTGGTTCACTTGTCATTACTACATACAAATAAAAGGAACCCTAACATCTCTCTCGGAACCCAAAAGTGAAAGGCAGTGGAAAGGTTTAGTGTTTAGAAAGGTATTTGTTCTTGTTCACTTTTAGGAACTCTCAATAGTACAGGGAGATTCCAAACACATCAAGAATGAATTACTTTTATCAGCTCTAGCCTGAAATGTCTCCCATTCACTCCTGGAGCAGAGAGCACTGTGTTCCTCAGAAACCTTCCCATCATCAGTGTGTAAGTGCTCTGTCTCAGGCAGGCAACCTGGGGCCTGGAGTGAAAGCACTGCTCCACCTGGCAGGAAGGGCAGGAGCGAAAGCACTGCTAGAGGAAACCAGGTGAGCCGCCTCCTCGCTGGTTTACCGACAGGGTCTAGAAGCTGCAGAGACAGGGTCCTGGGGAAAACCTGGTCTACAGTGGACTGGAGACTCACCATTTGCTGCCAGCCCCATGGAGACCCTTAAGCACTCAGAATTAGCCAGTTTTAAGAGACCAAAATACAGTTCACATTATTTCCTATTTGTAAAATCTAATCCAAGTCCCACAGCTGTTAATATGAAAGGCTATTTCTATAAATTAAGATCAAGAAGGTTACTTTAAAATTTAATTATCCTAATATATAAAAACCCTGGGTTGAAATGACCAGTAATGACCAGAGGCTGACCAACCAGAAGTCAGTGCTGGCTCCGCCCCTAAGCAAGCAGTAAAGGGCAATTAGGCAGGCAGGCAGAGGGGTTAGGGGTGACCAGGTAGGCAGACCAGCGGTTAGGGGAGATCAGGTAGGCAGGCAAGTGGTTAGGGGAGATCAGGTAGGCAGGCAAGTGGTTAGGGGAGATCAGGTAGGCAGGCAAGCGGTTAGGGGAGATCAGGTAGGCAGACCAGCGGTTAGGGGAGATCAGGTAGGCAGGCAAGTGGTTAGGGGAGATCAGGTAGGCAGGCAAGCGGTTAGGGGAGATCAGGTAGGTAGGCGAGCGGTTAGGGGCGATCAGGTAGGCAGGCAGAGTGGTTAGGGGTGATCAGGTAGGCAGACCAGCAGTTAGGGGTGATCAGGTAGGTAGGCGAGCGGTTAGGGGCGATCAGGTAGGCAGATGATCCCTCGCAGGGCTGGCCCCACCCCCCAGCAAAGAAAGAGGGAGGCTCAGGCCAGCCAAGCCATTGCACCCCAGTCTGTCGCCTGCAGAGGGAGGCCACCGGTGGCAGGGGAGTGGGGGCAGTGCTGCACAGATGGCAAGCAGTGGCAGCGGTGGGGGTGGGGCCAGCTGCCTGCAGCCCGGGAAAGGAAAGCCCCGATAGGCCCTGATCTCAGGCCAGGCCTAGGGACCCTGCCCGAGAGTGCAGGTCGGGCTGAGAGGCCTCTCCCCAACCCCCCCCAGTGAATGAATTTTCATGCACTGGGCCTCTAGTTACAAATAAAATGTGTGTGTGACTGGGGGGAAAAAACTATATATACATGTGCATATGTGAACTTTAAGATAATCTGAGGATTTCAAAGCATCATCTGTTCAGTTGGAATAGATATTCCATAAAGTTTATACGTAAGCATCTGAAAATTCCCAACTAATCGAACTCTGGGGAAGAAGTTCTGACAGCAGTGTGCACAAGAGATAAAACACCTGTCTCCGCCTTAAAAGCATTATTTTAACACGAAGTAGCCAGCACTTCACGATAAACCAGGAAGTGACTGAGTCATAGGCTGGACAACTGGCACTGGTGCCATGGAGCAGGTGCCCACCTGGATGGGTCCCACTGACATGAGCAGGCTCTTCAGCTGGGCGTCAGTGGTGGATGACGACAGGCCTTCGACAGACACGACGCAGGGCTGCGGCTTGCACTCCACCACCCGCAGGTTCTGCTTATTTGGCATCGGGCGCCCGCGGCCCATTGGCCCTGCTGTTCCCCGGCCTCTCCCGTGCATGACGACCTGCCAACAACAGGAGGAACTGGTCAATTCAAAAGCTTTGGTTATTTTGCACAACTACTAAGATATATCAGTGAGCAAATAACTCAGAATCCATTAAAATACACCATGAGCTACAGGATTTCCTATAGTTTTTGCTGTGCTCAGAAAATAATTTAATGTGTAAAGAGGATACCACCACCCAGCAAACGTGAAAGGAAGACAAGAGCTGATTTGGAGCCCAGCAGGGACGAGGCGGCACCTCTGTTCCCTCCGTGCTAACGATGAAGCAGCAGGCCCACGGGATCCAGCAACACACATCAGCAGCACTTAGGGTTCAGGTTGTTCCTAATGGCCCCAGAGCCTGAGTTTCTCCCTCCGTACTCCAGGCCAACTCCGCAGGGATGGTGCAACCCACTGCCACCACACAGGCACCACAAGCCACAACCTCACAGATCCAGCTCACGTGGTTAAGTACACACGTGCACTGGCACCCTGAGAACTGAAAAGCCACTTCTGTCACAATGGTCCCCTGGCTGCTGCCCTTTACATTCACCTGCAGAGCTTTAAATCAAACCAAAAGCCCAAACCAAGGACACAGGGCACAGGGCCTCTACCCTGACCTCCAAAATTATGACATCACTGGTCTAAGGTGGGGCCCAGACCTCAGGAGTTTCTAAAGCTGTCCAGTGTTCAAAACACTGTTCTGGGACCTTTTAACAAAGAGGACAGAGCTGATCTTTCTGGTCTGTTCTAACTAGGAAACAAGACAGAACACTGGTGCCAAGTGTTTCCTTGAAAACAGAACTCATCCAACACAGAACATGCATGAGAAGCAGCCACAGAGTGGGTGGGACCAAGCAGCACCAGACTTCCCAGGCTTCCTACCCAGACTCGGCCCTAGAATTTTGGGTAGAAAGGAGAGCATGCTGGCTGGCCATCTCCAGGGTACAGCTCAGGGCAGCAGGAAACCACCGCACCCTGGGTGGTGGGTGCTGTCCCAAAGCTGAATCATTAAAAAGTCATTACAGGAAGCAGGCAAGCACTCCTTCCCGTCACAGCACTGGTGAGGACACAGCTGTACCTTCTTGGTGGGGTGAATCCCTTGGATGCTCTTGATGCCCGGAGGGCCTGCTGAGTACACATGGGCCCCGACTGGCAGGTGCTGGGGCTGCTGAAGGGCCCCCTTGGTCAGCGTCACCTTGCGGGCAGGCTGCTGTCTCACTTCTGGAGGCTGGGGAGGCCGCTGGGGCTGGCCGTCCGGGTGAAAAAAGCCATCGCTCTCTCCTCCCTGCTGAAAGGAACAAGGCAGCATACTGGTCAGTATCTGCACAGCCAGACATCCCTCCCCACCAACCGACAGTGTCCCACTGAGACACAAAACCATCACACGCTAGAAAACCAAACCTGTTGTTTCACTAGAGCCACCAGGACATTTCTCACTTGACAGTGTTTGGATTTAAATAACAGTTTTGAAATGAAAAACAGTAAGATCTTGGATTAGTATACCCACTCAAGAGGTCGTAATTAAAGGAAAAGCTGTTTAGCTCAGTAAAATATTGCTTAACTTGAAAAATACTTCATACTCAACATGCATTTCCCATCTGCATGAGTATTTGTGTTAGAATCTGAGTTTGCATAATCAATGATTTAACTCTTAACTCCTATTTAAATTTAAGGGAAGCAGGCCACCATGCTCCCTCGTCCCCTGGTTGTGGTCATGAATCCTGGGCCGTGTCCAGCCCTTCCTTCCTCGGACACAACACTGCACATGGACTCTGGGCACAGGGGTCCTGTTGAGTCACAAGTGCCATTACCAACTAGAGTCAATGACTCAGAGGAGGAACGCCTGCATTCTAGTAAGAGCTTTACAAGTATCAGAAATCTAACCTTTTGCGTTTTACTAATGTTCCCTCATTTCATGACCTTAAACACTGTTAATCAGTGAAAAAGTAAGCACACACTCAAGCTACACTGAGAGTCCTAACTCCACCGGGTAGCAAAAAGCCCTCTGGCTGTGTCCGTCGGTCACTTTCAGTGTGAAGTGTAGCATCTTCCCAGCAAGGAGCTGGTGACCAGGACAGAAAAGTGGATACAAGAAAGTCAGACCTGGACCTGCCAAATTATGTCATCTTAACAGAAATGGGTGCTTGAAGGTGAAAGGAGATTCAGACTTCTATGAGCACTACACTCTGCTCCCGACACAAACAAACATATCGGTCAATGGCTAATCTTCCCCATGCAGACTGCTGTGTTATGCAGTAATAGAGGAGCTTGGCAAATGAGCCCAGAAGCAGCTCCTATATTTTCTGTCTCTTTTCCCTCTAAATGTATCTTTTGAAGACAGTTTAATGGAACAAAGGGAAGGAACAGGGGCTGGAGCAAGCCAAGAATAGGTAAAATGTTTGCAAAAGCTGTCCAAACTAAGGAAAAATGAGATTAAAAAGTCACAGACAGTCTTCTGGCTATGGAAGCATGGAGAGGGCAGCAAAGCCTCCCCACCCACAACTCGAGGCATATAACTGGGCACAACAAGAATTCCAGGACTCGCAAGTGGAGCAGCAAGAGCAGTGCATGTAGGGCCGTGGGATAGGAAGTCACAGAGAGCTGATCTGACACGTCAAGCAGCACCGTCAGTGAAGTCGGTGGAGGGGACAGGAAACACGCACAGATCTGATGGCCTCTGATCTTGGTCCCATTTGCAACAGTAGTCGACCAGCCAGAAATCCGAGAAAGTGAGGAAATTCTGGCCATGAAAGAGCTACTGAAGATGTAGGTAAGTCCTTCCCATGCAGCTGACAGGGTCTCAGGCAGCTAGCAGGAAGTAAGAGCCTGAGTGGGCTGCAAGTGCCCACTCTGACCACACAGATTCCCTGCAAAGGGCCCCAGGAACCTGGATACAATCTCTTCCTGACCAAGTGACTGACCACTGAGCTATGCAGCAACAGGGCCAACCCCTAGGAAACCAGGCTAATAAGAATAAAAAATGGACAAAAACTATTTTGAACTGAATAAAAATACAACATATCAAAATCAAGGGGATGTAACCGGCTGGTGTGGCTCAGTGGTTGAGTGTCGACCCATGAACCAGGAGGTCAAAGTTCAATTTCCAGTCAGAGCACACGCCCGGTTGCAGGCTCCATCCCCAGTAGGGGTTGTGCAAGAGGCAGCCAATCCATGATTCTCTCTCATCACTGATGTTTCTCTCTCTCTCTCTCTGAAATCTGTGTGTGTGTGTGTGTGTGTGTGTGTGTGTGTGTGAGAGAGAGATAATAATAAAGAGCTAATATGGTAATGGTTGGGATGCCGTAATGCATAATGACTGATTGCAGGAGGCTGCCTGCGCGTGCGCAGCGAGGCATTGCTCCGGAGAGACAGAGACGGGGCTTCAGGGGCTGAAGCCGGGAGGCGCCCTGAAGGAGGCGGGACCATCCTGTGCTGGGGAAGGCGGGGGTGAGAGCCCATAGTACCTCCCTTACCAGTCCTTCGCCACCCACCGCTTGCACTCAGAGAGCCCACCTGCCAGGGGAAGGAGCACAGTGCAGCAGGCAGGAGGCTTCCATGCTCTCCTCCAGCGCCATGACGGGGGCGGAGCCACCGTGTTGCTCTGGAGACAGGGCGGAAGCAGGGAGGCGCCTGGAGAAGGCGGGACCAGCCTGAGGCGACTAGAGGGACTGAGAGCCGGCTTGAAGCGGCCAGAAAAGGCCAGAGGGGTTGGGGGCAGGGCCAGGTGTGTGAAGCTCTGGGTGGGGCCACGCGATTTAGTGCGCTGGGCTCCGTGTGTGTGTGTGTGTGTGTGTGTGTGTGTGTGTGTGTGTGTGTGTGTGTGTGTGTGTGTGTAATCTAGGGGATGCAACTAAAACAGTTCTATCAGAAAGGAAAAGACACCTATAATCAATAACCTAAACTTTTATTTGAATAAAACTAGAAAAATAAAAAGAAATCAAACCCAAACAGAAGAAAGGAAGTAAGATCACAGTGAAAGGCAATGACATAGTAAACAGAAAAACAATAGAGAAAAATAAAGGAAACCAAAGTTGGATTTTTGAGATCAACAAAATTGATCACCCTTTAAACTGACCAAGAAAAAAGAAGAGAAAACACAAATGACCAAAATCAGGAACAGAAGAGGGATTATCAGAACGGGTGCTACAGACATTAAAAAGGGTGACATGAACAACTTTATATCAACTAATTGGATAATTTCAATGAAATAAACAAACTCCATAAAAGATGCAAGATAGCAAAAAGAGACCATTGAAAATCTGAGAAGAGCCCTAGCTGATTTGGCTCAGTTGGACAGAGCATCGGCCTGTGGACTGAAGGACCCCGAGGTCGATTCCAGTCAAGGCCATGTGCCTGGGTTGCAGGCTCAATCCCCAACAGGAGGTGTGCAGGAAGCAGCAAATCAATGATTCTCTTTCATCATTGATGTTTCTCTCTCTCCCTTTCCCTTCCTCTCTGAAATCAATAAAAATATATATATTTTTTAAAAATCTGAGAAGACAACCAACTCATTAAAAACCTCCCAGAAAGAAATGTCTAAGCCCCAATGGATTCAGTGATGAATTCTATCAACTATTTAAAGAAAAAGACCACTCTTTCAGAGAACAGAGGAGAGCCCTGCCCAGCAAGTCAGCCTGAGCATCGAAGGGTCACAGGTTCAATTCCCAGTCAAGGCCATGTTACCTGGGTTGCAGGTTCAATCCCCAAGCCTGGTCAGGGTGTGTCCAGAAGGCAACCAATTCTATGTGTCTCTCTAAATCCATCTCTCTCTCTCCCTCTCCCCTCTCCAACCCCCTCCCCCCACTTTTCCTCCCTTCAACTCTAGTGATTCCCTCAGGCTCTGCCCCATCCAATTTGTTGCCTCACCCAAGCTGTTTGAAGCAGCTTTTCCATATGAATGGCCTATCCTGGCTCAGGCTTAGACATTGCTAAAATCTCTTACACAAGCAGCAGCTGGAGTCAGCATGCCCCAAACTTATCAATAACAGGCCCAAGACCCAGCACTAGCACCAGCCTACCTTGCATCACAGCTGGGCCTCACCTGGGGACTTCCTAGCCCAATACAAGTAGCAGCCATCTGCAGATCACTCTGTGGTTCCTGCTGGGTGGCCCGAGGCAGTGGCTGATTTTGCACCTCCCAGGAAGCCCCAGAGCCAGTGTACCCAGTGGACAGCTTCAGACCATACCAGATTATAACTCTACCATCCACAAGCAACACACTCAAGGGGCAGATTCAGTGAGCACCAAAGCCCCACTAAAGCAAGTCCTGCTCCATAGGGGTGTCTACTGCACAGCAGCTCTTTCATTGCAGACATACCTGGTCCTCACAGCCAATTGGCCTGGAGGTTAATTCCTCCCAGTGACACCAACAGCAATCAAGACTCAACTACAATAAGACTGTGCAACCAGCCCACACAGCCCACACCTAGAGTGCCTAGCTCAGGTGACGGAAGACTGAGTCACTGAGCCCTACAGGTCACCTAATACATAAGGCTGCTCTACAAATTCCAGGAGACATAGCAGCTCTACCTAATACACAGAAACCAACACAGGGAAGCAGCCAAAATGTGAAGACAAACATCACAAATGAATGAAATGAAAGCAAGCAAACTCCTGGATACAGAGTTTAAAACAATGGTTATAAGATTGCTCAAGGATCTTAACGAAAGCTTCAAGGGACTTAGTGAGACTTTCAAGGAAATCAGTGAGAACATCAAAGACATGAAAAAGTACCAATCAGAAATGAAGAATACACTAATGAAACAAAGAACAATCTGCAGGGATTCAAGAATAGAGGATTCTGAGACACAAATTAACAATTTGGAATATGAGGAAGCAAAAAATAGCCAATGAAAAGAGCAAAAAGAAAAAATAATCCAAAAATATGAAGATTAGTGTAAGAAGCCTCTGGGACAACTTAAGTGTACCAACATTTGCATTATGGGGGTGTCAGAGGGAAAAGAGAGCAAGATATTGAAAACCTATCTGAAGAAATAATGACAGAAAACTTCTCCTAACTGGTGAAGAAATAGACTTACAAGTCCAGGAAGAGCAGAGGAACTCAAAGAGGCCCACACCAAGACGCATCATAATTAAAATGCCAAGGGTTAAAGACAAAGAGAGACTCTTAAAGGCAGCAAGAGAAAAAGCAGTTAATTACCTACTGTCGCTGATTTCTGAACAGAAACTTTGCAGACCAGAAGGGAGTGGCAAGAAATACTCAAGGTGATGAATAGCAAGGACCTACAACCAAGATTACCCTACCCAGCAAAGCTATCATTTGGAATTGAAGGTCAGATAAGGAGCTTCACAGTCAAGAAAAAGCAAAAGGAGTTCATCACCACCAAACCAGGATTACATGAAACGTTGAAGGGTATTCTTTAAGAAGAAGAAGAAAATGAAGACGAAGAAGAAAAAAAAAATAGATCTAAAATATGAACAATAAAATGGCAATAAATACGTATCTATTAACAATTGAAAATAAAAATAAATGAACAAGAAATCTAATGAACAAAACAAACTGATGAATAAAATAGAATCAGAGGCATGGAAACATGAAATAGACTAATGACTCTCAGAGGGAAGGAGGGTAGAGGGGTGGGAAGAGATTAAGGTGCTGAAGGCCTGGGGTAGGGCGGAAACTGGGTGGAGGGGTACAAGGGGGGGGGTGAAGGGGGACATCTGTAATACTCTTAACAATACATTTTTTTTAAAAAAAAGAATAGGCTTTTTTCCCCAAATGAGAGAACAAGTCTTCCTTTTCAAATTCTTACCAAAAATTTTTAATTCCAGAGTTATTTCAATTAACACTGGGAAAGAGCCAAACTATTCTTCACTAGTTGTGGCCAGACTCACCCAGGGACAGACCAAACTGAATGCATACATTTATTTAGGAGTCTTCTAGAACTTAAGCATATAGTTACAGCACTGAAAGATATAAATTAAAAAATACTGTCGATTCAAATCAGGAATTCCAGAATTCTGTTATCTGAACATAAGGAAATAACTGGTCATCTGTGGATGGCAGATTATACTGTAGTCCAAAGAAGTGGTTGGGGTCCCAGGGAAGCCTCTTGTGAATTCTCCCTCCTATAAGGCCTATACCATTCCTTCCACAGCAGTGTGTTTAGACATGATTTTAAATATTTCACTTCCTCCAAACAGATGAGAAAAAACTAAGTTAGGGCCCGGCAGGCGTGGCTCAGTGGTTGAGCATCAACCTATAAACCAGGAGGTCACGGTACGATTCCCAGTCAGGGCACATGCCCGGGTTGCGGCCGCAATCCCCAGTGTGGGGCGAGAAGGAGGCAGCCAATCAATGATTCTCTCTCATCATTAATGTTTCTATCTCTCTCTCTCTCTCCCCTCCCCTTCCTCTCTGAAATTAATACAAATATATATTTTTTAAAAAGAAGTTTGGTCTATAGTACACCAAACTAGAAATATTTTGTTTTTTTTCCCCCCAATTATCTTTTAATGTACCATAAAATGTATTTTAGATTGGTTTTTCTTAAATATAAAGAAAGCTTCCTGAGTTAAGAAAGAGTAGAGAATACTTTTTATCAGCTTAATCATTATAAAAAATGCAGTTTGTAGCCACCATCATGAGCAGGACAAATTTATTTAAAACGAATGGTTTAAACGTACAGATAAAAAGGCCTATTGATACTGTCAGGGCACCCTGCAATTTGACAGATCAAATCTTATTTTCATTCTTAAAGCCCATGAAGAAGTGATATCGCTGACGTGCATTCACTAGTGAGCAAATTGATTAATCCCTCTCTATAGAAATCTCAACTCTTGATTACACCTATCAGACACTAAGCAGCATTATTCTAGAGTGACAACACTTTGACAAATTCCCCAACCATTTTTCTCAGCCTTTGTGGCCCTGCTAGCTTGTATTAACCCGATGAAAAATTAATTTTCCTTATCTTCTCCTAAACCCCAAAGTCCAAATCCGCCAAACTGGCAACTCTTTCTGTAAAGGTATTATGAAAACCTCTAAAAGATTAATTGCATGTCTTCAGGTGACATTAAATTAATTTCTGTACTCATGACAGACACTTGATACTCCGTACTGAGAGGACAGATAACATTGTCAGGACACACCGAAGGACAGTGGTTGGAGTCCCAGGGCAGCCTCTTGTGAATTCTCCCTCCGATAAGGCCCCCTCACTGTCAGGGCCAGGCACGATCTCACAGCCCCCAGACCTCCCCGCACAGGTTTCTATTAACCACAACAATGCTGGGCCGCCCCCTGTAATCTTCAGCTCACTCAGAGCCGGACGACACATGATATGCATGCTATACGAAGTTCCTAAATACAAACACGTTTAAGGCTCCATTTTGTCTGTGAAGGATAAACGCTAAGGGAAATAAGCAGCTAACATTCTCAGTCAGGCTCCTTCCTTGGTCAATTCCCTCATTAAAGCTGCAGCCTGAGGCGAGAACACGTCCCCTTTGCAGCGTTCACCTATTCTCTGCAATAAGCTACCCTGACATATGGCGAGCACACAAATATTTCAACAATGTCCACCTAGAATGCTTCCTATAACATTTAGGAATGGGTCCACATGGGCTGAGCTGGGACAAAATATGGAGCAGACAAACCTCAAAGCACTTGGGCTTCCTGGAGAAGAGCTCGACGGGCACACACACTGGATTTGACAGCAGGTGGCAACATGGCACAGAGACTCAGGGCTCTCTCTCAGCATGCTCTCTCCCTGAGATTTGTCAGGTTTGGGGAAATCTTTAAGAAGCAAAATTAACTGGCCTTTGGAGGAACAAAGCAAAGCCCTGAGCCTCTGAGGGAGTCATACCCCGGGCTCTCCAATTCCTGCCACATGAATCTTGGTCTGAAAAGGAGACAACTGCTAATGTGGGTTCCTCCAGCCACAGAGCCACGAACTCAGACTCTTCCAGAGAGAGCCCCCGCAGGGGTGAGGCCAGGCACTGCAAGGCAGAAACTTCCTGCCTGCCCTGGCTGAGAGCAGCAGACCGACAAGGTGGGAGTCAGGCTCGCACGTCCTGAGGTGCCTCCCCATCCACACCAGAGCAGTGTCTTTCCCACTCAGTTTCCCTCACTGTCTGATCTTCCCATCACAGGCATGTCCTCTGACACCTCATGTCCGACTGCCTTCCCTGGCCCTGGCGTGGCCTTCCCTCCGTCAGAAAATAGGCTGTGGCTTCTTTGCCACAGGAACGTTCCACGTGCTCTTCCCCTCTGCCCAGAGGGGCTTTTCCTTCCTGTACTCTCCTCAGGCAATCAGCACCTCCTCTGTCATTTCTTCAGGTCTCCCTATCACACTCACAGGTCTGCTGTGACCCGCAATGGTGACACGCTGGAGCGGGAGCCTGCACAGTACCTGGGGGCGAAGGAGCTGCTCTTTCTTTGCAGCTGCATACGGAGCTCCTCAGCCCCAAGTCAGGTCTATTGTGACAGCCACTGCCAAGTGCACCTCCACCCCTGCCATGGAGGGCAGGGCCTGAGACCTCCTCAGGACACCCTCCTTCCCTGCAGTACCTTCACCTCAGTCCTGCCAGAAGAACATGCCTAACACTAACCCTGGTCCACAGAGACTCATTTTAATACTTAAATAGTGGTGTTTAATCCTCTTGGAATTCTCACACAGGACAATCATTCAAAAAATGAATTCGATGCAGTACAAATATTTTCTACTCATGTTGATGACCTATTTCAAGAAATGTAATATACAAAAGAATCCAACTGATGCAGGAGATCTCTTGATTCACCTTCTGTCTTGGAACTCACCCTAGATGGACAGACATGCTGATAGGGCTCAGATGCAGTGTCACCCAGTGAGCAAGTCTGGTGTTCCCCTGGAGGACACAGGGCTGCTGCAGAACTGAGGCCCAGAAGCCATAAGAGGAATCTAAAACTCTGCACCAAAAAGCAAGGGTGTGTCCAAGGAATGCTGGGGACACTCCCAAGGACAGCACCAGCTTACCAGGGCACTCCCGTGCCAACTGGGACCATTCCTACACCCAAATAGATAATACTAGTAACAATTCATTGTGTAAAATAAGAATTCAAAGCCCATGTTGCTGTAACAAATGAACAAATAAATAAGTGAGGGCAAAGAGAAAGCTACCCCCGCAGAAACACGACAGATAACAAGCAGAAATGCAGCGCTGGCCCTAGAAATGTCAGTGCTGTTAACACGCTGCAAATCCACAAGAAATGGGATCGTTAATCTCAAAGCTCTTCCCATGAATTACTTATCAAGTACAAAGGGTAAGACTATTGCTTAAAATAGAGAGATTTGGCCGACACCACCTGACTCAATGATCAAAGTGCCAACATTGGACAAACCACCGGTAGGACTGTGAGGAGGACACAATATCCTTCTCTGCATCTCTGCTACAAACACTAGCCTGACACCCATCATGAGAAAATGGAAGACAAAGCAAATTAAAGGGCATTCGACAAAATATTTAGCTAAGTCTCCTCTTTAAAAATGTCTGAAGAGCCCAGCCAGCATGGCTCAGTGATTGAGAGTCGACCTATGAACCAAGAGGTCACAGTTTGATTCCTGGTCAGGGCACTTGCCCAGATTGTGGGCTCAGTCCTCAGTAGGGGGCGTGCAGGAGGCTGCATGTACTCATCCTTCACACCAACCTTAGCAATTTAATTTATAGACTAGAGACAGAGGTTCAGAAAAATGAAATAACTGTTCAGGGTCCCAAGGACAATTAATTATAGACAACCATCTGAACGTGGGCCAGCATCATGTACAAATGCACACTCTCGGTCCTGGGGAGGAGCGCTTCAATTTCTATGCTCCGTGAACAGGAATTTCCAAATTGCCACAACAATCAGGATTCAAGAGAGAACCCATGAAGAAAGTGAAGAGTGACTGTGAGTGGTAAACCCAGACAAGCATGATCGCCAGGACTGTGAAAACCAACATCAAGAAAGAAGCCATACTAAGCTCTTTGTGAAAAGCTTCCTGTGCCCGCCATGCACTCGCTACAACCAAGAGGAAGGAGGATCATGAACTAACATCACTCAAAGATAAGCAACAGAAGAGCAGACTAAAAACCTGCCTTAAGTCGCAGGCTCTTTCACTTTTCAAAAAACCCAATTTAATAAAATCTAAAGGTAAGTTATTTGATTATAAGTAACGCGATATGGAAACTGACAGAAGAGAACTCTGTGCGAAGCACCATCACCTCACAAGTCAAGCACAGAGAACCACCTGTTGCGGCTGTAAGGCACTTGCAATCTGTGCTGGCGTGAGTGCGAGGCACCTGCTCCCTAACCTCCCCAGGGACACACCCTGACTGGATCACCAACAGGGCACGTTCAGGAACAACGCTGCAGACTGACTCCTGTCCTGTCCAGAGTCAACAACTTGGACCAGGAGACCACTGATACAAAGAGTAATGTAACTAACTACATCGATGCCAGCTTAGGTCAGAGAAGGATCTATACTAATAAAAGGGTAATATGCTAAATAGACCGGACGTCTTCCTGATGTCCTTCCGGACAAAGCCACAGTGGCAGGGGCAGAGGCGGTTAGGGGCAATCAGGCAGGCAGGGGAGCAGTTAGGGGTGATCAGGCTGGCAGGGGAGAGCGGTTAGAGGCAATCAGGCCAGGAGCAGGGAGTGGTTAGAGCATTAGGCAGGGGAGAGCGCTTAGGGGTGATCAGGCTGGCAGGGGAGAGTGGTTAGGGGCAATCAGGCTGGCAGAGGAGAGTGGTTGGGGCAATCAGGCTGGCAGAGGAGAGCAGTTAGGGGCATCAGGCAGGCAGGGAGAGTAGTTAGGGATGATCAGGCAGACAGGCAGGCAAGCAGTTAGGAGCCATCGGTCCCGGATTGCAAGAGGGATGTCCTGGATTGGAGAGGGTGCAGGCCGGGCTGAGGGACCCACCCCCTTCCAGTGTGCGAATTTCGTGCACCGGGCCTCTAGTAAAGGAAATAAAACAGACTCCCAAGTAAATCTCTCTAAGAAACCTTATAAATATGATACTTACTGTACTTTTGTACTAACAGGATGTAAAGAAGCTCATTGTGAACATACAAGAACACAGAAATTAATTATATTAACTAGTAATTACCAATTATTTAGTTAGTTATGAACCTGAAGTGCATAAATAATACCCTGCATAGGTACAGTATATAAGCTGATCCTCCCAAATTCTAAGACCCTGTCAGAGCCTTACTGGAGTTGCCAGTTCAGACCTGGACTCACAGCCTGGCCCAGGGCATTAATGCCACAGCTGACAGAAGAAGAGAAGGGACCAGCAGGGATAGAATTTAAAGTCAGAAGAAATGTGCACACGCAACACTTAACAGAACTGTTTCCTTTTGTATTGCCTGAAATAAACACAATTAAGATAATGCTCTCTTAAAAATAGCTCCTACCCACACACAACACACACACACACACACACACACACACACACACACACACACATACACATACACACACACCCTGGCCATTAGAAAATACTGTTTATTCCAGGTCAGAGAGACACAAACAAGGCATTTACTAGGTGTACCGGTTAATAATGCCTATTTTTTTCAATAGATGGAGTTACACATATGTTGATATATATGCAATTTGATATGTATGCTATTTTGTTGTATTGACAACAAGCTTCAAAACTTCATATGTCAAATTTTCTGAAGGTGTTAACATCACAGATATTTTTATGCTTAAAAATGTCGAATTTCATGCCAATAAAAGAGCATTTGTGGGAAGTTTTAATTCATTACTTTATTTTGAAGAAAAGTGTTGCTGAATACTTAGGGAAGCTTATGATGAACATGCTCCATCTCAAGATACTTGTGAACGCTGGTTTAAACGCTTTAAAAGTGATGATTTTGATGTGAAAGACAAAGTCCAGGTCAACTGAAAAAGTTTGAAGACCAGCAATTACAAGCATTAGTGGATGAAGATACGTGTCAAACTCAAAAACAACTTGCAGAAAGATTAAACGTTGCTCAGTAAACAATTTCCGATTGTTTACAAGCAACAGGAAAGATTTTAAAGGAAGGAAAATGGGTGCCACATCAACTGAATGAAAGACAAATGGAAAACCGAAAAGTCATCAGTAAAATGTTGCTTCAACAACACGAAAGAAAGTCTTTTTTGCATAGAATTGTGACTGGCGATGAAAAGTAGATTTATTTTGAGAATCCCAAATGCACCAAATCATGGGTTGATCCAGGTCAACCATCAACATCGACTGCAAGGCTAAATCGCTTCGGAAAGAAGACAGTGCTCTGCGTTTGGTGGGATCAGGAAGGTGTGGTGTATTATGAGCTTCTAAAACCATGTGAAACTGTTAATACTGATCGCTACCGACAACAAATAATCAATTTGAACTACGCTTGGATCGTAAAATGACCAGAATGGGCCAGAAGACACAGGCAAAGTAATTTTGCTTCATGATAACACACCATCATCACACACTTCAAAACCAGTTAAAGACACGTTAAAAGCCCTAACCGGTTTGGCTCAGTGGATAGAGCATCGGCCTGCGGACTGAAGGGTCCCAGATTCAATTCTGGGCAAGGCCATGTACCTTGGTTGTGGGCACATCCCCAGAAGGGGGTGTGCAGGAGGCAGCTGATCAATGTTTCTCTCTCATTGATGTTTCTAACTCTCTATCCCTCTCTCTTCCACTCTGTAAAAAAAAAAAACGCAATGAAAGTTAAAAACAAACAAAAAAAAGACACATTAAAAGATCTTGCCTGGGAAGTATTAACCCACCCGCTGTATTCACCAGACCTTGCTCCTTCAGATGACCACTTGGTCAGATCGATGGCACACGCACTTTCTGAGCAGCACTTCAAAACGTACGAAGAAGTGGAAAATTGGGTCTCTGAATGGTTTGCCTCAAAACAAGAAAAGTTCTATTGGGACAGTATCTACAAATTACCTGAAAGATGGGGGAAATGTGAAGCTAGAGATGGACATTACTTTGAATAAAGCACTTTTGATGTTTCTCTTGAAATTATCGTGTTTTCTTTTATTACAAAATCTGCATTATTAACTGGTACACCTAGTATCCTCGGAGAGTTGAAAGTAGCCAACATGCTACTGGAGGAACTGTTGGGAAAAATCCTCATGGAGATTGCGGACAGGTTGGTTAGTTAACTTATTACTTAAGAATTAAAAAGAGCTAAAAAGCTACTCCAATGTTTGGCAGATAGTTATTTTCATGTAAAATTCCTGTTGTTTTTCTGTGTATTGTAAAATTATACAACATAGTTTTAGAATATAGCATAATATAAAAAATATTTTTTACACTGTAGAAAAAAAAGAGCAAAAATTTAACTAGCTCAATTCTTTGAAAGAAAAGGTGTTGATTCATTTGCAAGCTGTTCTTCGACACAGAGCTAGCTGAGCCCGCAGCTCAGCTGCCGGCCCACCAGAACCCTGAATGCACTTGGCCCTCGCTTTCTACCAGCCACAGCCTGCCCATGGAGGTCACTGGAAAGATCTATTCCTGACCTTGGCCCCATGCCGCCTGTTTATAACTCAAGGGGAAAAGTGAGACACTGATAAAGTGTGCTTAAAACAAAGTCAAAAGCAAAAGGCCACACACACTGGAAACTGATTAACTTTTGAGTTCTCATCTAAAAATAACAAAGGCATATAATAGTAAAATAATTTGATGGAATATAGGCCATCTGCTAATCAACATTTTGAATCACCATGAATGGAGGTGAGAAAAACAGATTCAAGAAAAACAAAATTATAGGTCCTATTAATATGGAATTTCTAATCCATATTACTCTATCAAACGTCTTAGTCTACAAGCACAGAAATAAAAGCAATTAACACTGTCCTAAGTAAATTGCTCACAAGTTGTTCCCAAATGAGCACAGCACAGGACATACTGCCACACGTGCCTCTTCATGGTCTTCTGTGCACTGTCCTCCCCGGAGGGCCTGCAGGGTACAGGCATCACCACTGGCCGGCTTCCCCTTCCCTCCTCAGTTTATAGACAAACCACACACACCAGTACTGTGACAGGACAACAACTGCACGGACCACCCAAAATGTGCTGCAGAATCCTGTCAGTACAGCAAGGCTAAGCCCCCTTCTATAAAAAGGCAGGTATCTACACATGGCTTCTTGAAAGGACAACCTTGTGCCATGGACATCTGTTTGCCTCTGTTCAAGAACTGAACTGTCCAACCCGGGCTGGAAAACAGCAGTGACTGCCTTAGCCTTAGGGAAAGTGATCTAAAACGGCCACTGTCACAGGGAGACAGACAAAAGTATGCTTACCTCTGACCTGCAACCCAGGTATTTGCCCTTGACCGCGAATGGAACCCATGACCCTCAGGTGTGCAGGCCAAAGCTCTAATCCCTGAGCAACACCAGCCAGGGTCACCGTGGTTGCACTTTAGAACTCTGCTCATCCTTTTCCCCCTGAATCTAAAGCTACGCACAAGTCACTTGCTTTGTAGTAAAGGAAATTTTGTGTTTAAAACAAACTTCGTAATTCTACCACAAATCATCCTCAAAAAGAATCTAAAACTGAGAAAGGTCTAAGTGAAGGACAGAGACAACTGAACACTATGGTCACACGGAAACAGCAGCTCTCACACCAGCTTCCCGTCAGAAGGGCTGGTCCCCGGGACTGTACAGAAGCAACCTACCTCCCTCTGCTCACACACCTGCTCTGGGAATTAGGGCATCCTAAGGGAAGGATGTGGAGATTCAAGAGGCACAGTGACCTCGTCAACTTACCCCAGCTGACAATTTAATCACCCTGACTTTGGAGCTGACATGCGGCCCATCTCCACCACCGCTGTTTGCCCGGTGCATGACAGTCCTTTTGGCGCCGGGCTTGGAGTCTGGGGGCCGGCCCTGGAGGGCCGTCACTCGGGCGGTCTGTGCTGGGGGCAGCTCGTCCCCATCCTCAGGCTGTGCCTGCAGGACTTTGTGTCTCAAGTGCTTCAGGGGTTTCACCGGCTGTCCCGAATACTGCATGTGAGCACCAGATGGCACAAAGTTTGACGTTTTCGGCTGAAGACTTGAAAGAGCAACATCTTGGTTTTTCACGAGAAGTCTGTTTTTCACATTCTGTCGGACCTGGGCACCAGGGAAGGGTAGCAAGGGGTTTCCATTGGTGGGCAACGGCAACGCTGGCGGCTCTTCCCGCTCCGCGGGGGCTCCGGGGCTGCAGAGTTGCTGCTGCTGCTGCTGCTGCTGCTGCTGCTGCTGCGCCAGCCTCTCCAGTAGCTCCTTCTTCCTGGCTCCGGCCTGCTGCTGCCGGCGCATCTCCTTCTGCTTCAGGATCTCCTCTCGCAGGCGCTTCTGCTCTTCTATCTTTAAGCGGTACAGCCTCGTTTCTTCATCTTCATCGGGAAACTGGAACAGAGAACACACAAGGTCTACTTGGCAGCGCCAGACAAGGCGACCGTCCAGTGTATTTCTACAAACTCAGAAAATGCAAATTATAAAACCCTTTCATTCAAAATTTGAAAAACACTTTAAGTATAACTTCTTCCTCTGAAGAAGGGGGAAAATTATGCAATAGCTAACTTAGAAAATCTTATCAGAATATTAAAAATGAAAGAATGTACATTTCCTTTTATTTATAAGTTTGAAGCCAATTAAACCATTCATTTAAGATATCAAAATATGTTTCGAATGGAAATAGCCACAGTAGGGGCCGCACTGTCACACAGGTTTTATCTGGCTCTTCTCTGACGAGCCAACAAAAGGTGGGTGTAAATGACCTGAAAGGGCCTGATTAGAACTATTGATTTTTCGTACAGAATTTCAGCCTGATCTCAAACTCATTTGTCACAGAATAATTGGTTGTAATGAACAGCACAAGTCAATCTCTCTGACCTTGAACTCATGCACTCTCCTCAGAATCAAAATGCTGTCAATGGCAGTATTGGAATATTAATGCTATCTAAGGAAAGCTCTAATATGCCAGCCCCAAACCATTCTGAGAGTCTACCAAAAAAATCTCACAGAAGTCTGGTAACTTTCACCAAAACCATGCAATAAGGAAAGTTTATTAAAAGTTAGGCATTTAGCTCTAGTCTGTTTAGCTCAGTGGACAGAGCACTGACTATGGACTGAAGGGTCCTGGGTTCGATTCCAGTCAAGGACACATACCTCTCAGTTGCAGATTCAATCCCCTCTCCAATTGGAGCGTGTCCAGGAGGCAACCAATCAATGCGTCTCTCTCCATCTATGTTTCTCTTTCTTTCCCCCTCCCTTCCAACTCTCTCTAAAAATCAATGGAAAAATATCCTCAGGTGAGGATTAAAAAAAATAAGTTAGGCATTTGTTAAAAATGGCAGTAATTTTCTTTAAAAGCATCACCGATACACTCGATCCAAAGATCCTTCACAAAAGATTGTAATAGAATTTAATCTATCTAGAGGCCAGCTATTAACAAACAAACCTTAAAAATTATAAGTTAAAACCAAAATGTAGCTGCAGACCCTACTGGTGCCCCCAGAGACCACGCACTTGGCCTACAGGACAGAGTCAGGCCCTCATCAGGGCTTGCTTGTCATTTTAGAAGCAATTCTGACCAAGTCAGCTATCTAACTGAAAGTTTAGGGCAGATGTGAAACGGCAAATCTGAAGTTAGATGAGGCCACACAGGTAGGTATAACAAGTGGACAGCACTGAAAAAGTGCAGGGGCCAGACAGCTGGAGAGTAGTGACAGGTCCAGGGCCTACTGCCTCAAACGCAGTTAACAGTCACTGAGATGTGTCCCCAAGCAACCAAGAAAGAGTTCAAGTATGTTCAAGAACATGGCTGGGAATACTTCTAAATAGGTATGTCCTTTACTATATCATTATCGATTGGGTGAATGTAAGAAAATAAACTACAAAACAAACAGAAGACATTTTAAGATGTAAAAAAATTTTACTTCTGGTCCATTCTCTGTGCCCAGAAAACTGAAAGCAAACAAATGAAGACACTGCGTACACATGGTCACAAGGCTATGCCTAAAAGGCCACTTCTGTCCTTTTATTTAGAGTCTGTTATAAAAGTGCATGTAACTTAACTTTTCTGAACCAGTTTGTAATGAGTGAAGAGCTGGCTATGTAAAGTAAAAGCAGGATAAAAATTTTAGCAAAGATTTCTTTTTATAAACTGCCCCAATCCAGTCTGTAAATCTACATTATTTTTTCATATATTTGATTTTAAAACCAAAAGTCACCCTTCTTCTATTAAGAGCTTATTAAATGTCAACTCCATATTTTGACTTTATATTGACACTTCTGATTAGTAACACATTACAACTGCTTACAATTTATTAGCAGAAAATCTGACTTCCCTTCAAATTTAACTATTAATGTTGACTGGTTTTTATATAATTAAGAAAACATGACTTGCCTATATTTTTATCAAAGGACGTTCTTCATGACATTCTTTTATATTAAGTTAACACATGACACTAATTTATAATATTCTACATAAATTTTATCAATACCATGTCCCAGGCACATGTACTCAATGGCTAAAGAAATCGAGGCTTGTGAGAAGTGAAGTGTGAAGTGACTTGCTCAGGGACATGGTGTGGCGCTGGTGGGTCATTCCAAGGGCATGTTTCTCGCCTATGCTCCACTAGACACTTAGTCCTAGTTAGAGCCCAGGACTTACAGACACTGCACACAGCATGTATTTGTACTTCTGGCAACAGGCTAGGATTAGATCTCGACTGCATGGAAGCATGAGACAAGTGCAGCCATTTCTTTTCCAGGAGCCCAGTGACGCAGATTTTGCCAATATTTAACAAGAGCTATTTAAAAAGTTCAGGACCAAATCTGTACTAACACCACTACACAAAAAAGTAATCAAGTGGCCACAACTCAATCAAGGTGCAAATAAGATCTCAGTTGGAAACCATGTCACATACCGACTTTCATGTACTCTTTATTCTTATATTTATACCTACTGAAAATCAGCAAGAATGGAACAAGTCGAAATAACCACCCCCCCCGCCCCCAAATTATCTACTTTAAGGTAAAAAAAAAGTGGTCCTCTCTTCTAGCCGTGCACAGTGTAAATGGCCCTATTGAGAACCAGCTAAATAACTACAGCTCACAGGCCGAATCTGGCCTAGCATTACTCTGTCATCAAGCTTTACCGGAACACAGCCACCCCTGATGATGCTAGAACTGTCTGTAATTGCTTTTGTGCTAACAATGCAGAATTGAATATTATAAGAATCACTTTGGACTATCAAGTCTGACGTTTTTATTATCTGAACTTTAAGGACTTGTTTGCCAACCCCCAATATATACAGACTCTACAGCATGCAACTTTAACTGTGCAAGTGCATAAATACCATCTAATATTGAAACCAGTGAGAATGAGGGTGTATGTTATATGAACATGACCGTGAGGTTAAAAGAAGGACCTAGTTGAGAAAAAGTGGGACGATTTGGTGATAACTCGCTGGATCAGAGTGAACTCAGGGGTACAAATGGATTATAAGACTTCCTGTTATTTTTTAATAGCAAAGTCCTACCTCTGGTTCAGCTTTTGCTTCTTCCTTAGGTTGACCCTCAGGGCTAACGGGCTTGGCCTTCAAGTCCATCTTCCCCTGTGTGTTCCTAGGCCCAGGTCTCAAGGGTGGTGACATGCTGCCCGTTGGCTTTCCATGAGCGCCAGGTGTGGATGCACCACGACTGTTACTCAGTTCCATGACGTGTGAGGGCGCTATTGGTAACTCACGCAAGTTACTGTTTCTGGCGGCAGTTGGCTGCAGCTGCTGCATTGGCCGTTTGGTTACATTCTGAGATGTCGTATTCTATCACAAGAAGACATAAATTCAAATTACAACAAGAATCTTGGGAGGACCACAGGAAGGCACATTAGATTATTAGGTAAAAATACTTAGAAATCATTCTAATTAGTGACTTCTCTTTCAGGGGCAGACACTTCTCCCGCTGGTCAATACGTTTTTCAAAATGAATGTTCCCTGCTTAGTGCAGAAGCACCCCTGCTGTTAAGGACTGGGACCCTAAGGGGGCAACAGACAGACAGGCTCCAAACTGTGAACTCACAGCGGGCACTGCAGGTGGGTCTTGAGTTTGGGGACAGAGCCAACAAGAGACTGCACCTGCACAAGGAGTGGGCCGCACCTCTTCCACTGGGTCCCCTAAGTTTACAGTGGACCAAGCAGATTCAAGCATTAAGTCAGTGCCCTCCCTGGAGGAGAAAGATACCCATGAGTTTTCTCCAAGAGGAAACACTTGGTTATGTTCATCCTTGGGATTCTTAACAGAATCCCAACACCTGGGGGGGGGGGGGGGTGAGGGAGCCGCGCGGGGCGGGTTTACAGATGTGAGATGGCTGGGGGATTCAGTTCTCAGATCACTCACTGGCATCAACACAGAAGGACACAAGGCCAGGAAGGTGGCTTGCCACTGCTCTAACAAAATAAAACTCTAGTTACAAACCACCGTCTTCCCAGTTCCAGAAATCCTTTCTTATTTCTCATATCTTTTTAGTCTCATTGTTACTTTAAGAAACAGGTATGAGAAATTTTCAGATTAAAAGTAGCTAAATGACAAGCTTGAAGCTTGAGGTAACAAGGGACAGTATAAAAGGAAAAGCCAACTGTCACCTTAGAGCCTAAAACTCTAACCATTAAACTCTTTATAAAAAGGTTAGTTATTTAATGGAAAACAGGAGATAACTGCTGCAGTATTTTTGCAGCAAAGATTCAGGAATCTGGAGAAGGGGCTGACGAATAAATGGATCCTCTAGACAAGAAATATAAATTTGGAAGGCATTGGGGGAGCCAGACGGAGGGTGGTAGGCCTCACCCTCTAGTGAAGTGGGCTCCCTGAATCTCCGGACCCGGACCCACGACTTTTTATTTACACATTTTGCCCTTTAGCAAAGCAAACATACATATCAAAGGTAAGGTTTGGTAAACAGTAAAGGATTATCAGGTTAGGGGATCACCCTGAGCCATTCAGCCAGCAGCAGGTAATAATATGCAGATTTTCAGCCCTGCTGAAAAAGTCCATCAGCCTTTTGAGGACTTTTCACATTTATTATGACCTGCTGATCTTAGCCTCCAGCAGATAACAGTGACTACTGTCTTTTACTTTTAAAGCAGTATACTCCCGTTTCTTTCCATGCATGACCAACCACACATTTGCTGATGGTCCCCGAGAGTGTATCCTCACAAATAAAAGCACAATTAAATATAAGCTCCACGAAGGCAGGAAACCTGCCTCTTGCTCACTGCTGAATTCTCAGAACTAGAGGAGTGCCTACCAAGAGGACATTCAATACATTCTTCCTGAATTCACTTGCTTATTTACTCACAGCCCAAGGAGATCATCTGTGCGTCTTAAAGTAAGCCACTGGCAAAGGGAGAGTGACTGTCACCCGAAACTATTTTCTGAAGTTACATGTCTGTTAATTACTAATATCATCGCTACAGGAATACGCAGATAAACAAAAGTAAGAAGCTGAAGTAAACAACATGAGGAGAGTCTTTCAGACACAAAAGAGACACTACTAATTTCTGTAGTCAAGAAAACCAGTTTCCTAAGCCGTTTTTAAACATGCGTTCACTGCGGAAAAACGCACTACATGTGCTTCGTTAATTAAATCAGAACTAGAAACTACTCTGGCTCAGGAGTTCTGCCCCTGACGTTGTGACTTGAAAGGCATCGCAGACGGCAGGAGACAGGTGGACACTCACATGCCTCAGCCCCTGGCGCTGGGGGCACTGCATCCGACTGCTGTTCTGCTGAGGCTGAGCCGTCTGCATATGAGGCCTGAACTGGGGCTGCGACATGGGCATCAGAGGTGGCGGGGGAACAGACAGGTGGTGGTGGTGCTGGTGCTGCTGCGGCTGGTGAGGAGGCTGGTGCTGTGCCTGGGGGGGCGGCGGGTGCTGCGGAGGTGGCTGCAGCGGGGGCTGCTGCTGAGGCTGTGGCGGAGGCTGGTGGGGAGGAGGTAACGGGGGGTGCAGAGGCCCCTGCCATGCCAAAAGAAAGAGAAACAACAGCTTATAAATGCATATACTAGTTATGTTCCAATTCAGCCCTTCCCTTAGAAACCCCAACACCAAAAAGAAACTTCAAGTGGTACAAATTTCATTTCAGATTTGTTAATGGAGGTAATGTTATATATATATACTCTAAGTCCTTTTAATCTCAAAATTCCAAGGATTTGTCCTAAGGAGATTACTAAGGATACAAACATAACCTCTAGGATGTTCCCAGCAGCACTGTCTCTAAGAACGTGTGCAACACAGCAACGCCGTAAGTGCAGCCTATGAGCCGGCCTGGTGTGCAGTGACAGGTAATGCCCTGCCGTGAGAGGAACATAACCACAGGCTCCTGCGGAAAAGCATGCTGAGGATGGGTGCTCTGAAGGGCCTGGGCAGCATGAGCACCCAATGTTAGTGGTGACTGTTGCAGATGTCGGGCTTACTTTCCTCTTTAAATACTTATCTCTACTCGAATGCTTCTGCAATGAAAAGTAGTCACTGTATTTTTTTTTCAATAAAACAAAACAAAACAGGGAGGTAGAAGAGGGTAAGGTATAAATGGTAATAGAGACTTGACTTGGGGTGGTAAACATGCACACACAAAAAAGAAAAAAAAAACATTTTATCCTCCTCTAACACCCTAAATAATCACCATTTTCCTCTTTTCACTTTAAATGCATCCTCTGTGTTCCTAAACAGCTGATTCCAGCATCCCACCATCATGTATTTAATAGTATGCTTCAAGTACAAACACAAGTGCTGGGAAGGAGGAGCTCACATCACACATCAAGGCCGCCCAGGAGAGAGCTCACCAGCAGAGGGCACTCAACTCATCCAACCAGGAGGAAGGAACAGCAACACTTGCTCCAGGGGGAATCTTCTACTGCATACTGCAGTAATATCAGCTGACAAACAACTTTATTTCCCCGTAAACCTTTTACAACTTCCAGTGATGAGCAAAGATGTCAAAATACATCCTACTTATATTAGCAGTATAGCCATTAATAAAATTTAAAAATCTTAATACTGAATGTTTTCATTTCCCCAACATTCACAATCACCTTTTCCATTTCTCCTATGACTTGAGATAACCAATACTGTCAAGAGATTATCTGTTGTAAACAGTTAATAGCCTTATTCTTTAAATAACCTCCAGATCTTAGCAGACTAGAATAAAAATATGAAACTTTGTCTTCAAAAACATCAGACCCAGACCTGCAGCACCCTCCTCCTCCTCCACAGGCCACCTGTCCCACGGCCCACCCGCTCCGAGTACCTGTAGGTTAGGCTGTGCATGTGTGGGCAGAAATGGCTGTCCAGGGCCCGGCAGGAAGGGCTGTCGAGGAGGAATGAAAGGCCGAGTGGCAGCGGACCCTGGCTGGCTGAAGTGCAGCAGGCCCACAGGACCTGGAGGCTGCAGGGTGGGCCTCACAGGCCTCTCTCGAGGGAACACGGGCTGCTGTCCTTGCTGATTAAAAGCTGGTCCAGGCTGAGTGAATGGTAAGGGACTGGGCGTGGGCACAGGGTGAGCGCTGCTGAGAAGTGTGGGAGGGGGTGGCGGTGGTGGGGGGCTTCGCTGCTCCAGAAAGAGATGACTCGGGAAACGAGGTTCACCTGAAACTGAAAGGCAGTTTTTCATTATCCTTGTGCTGTCTAACCAGAAGGCATAGGTCACCCTCTGCGCCTATACCTTCCAGTTACCCTCTGGCTGTGCAGAACGTGTGCTCTGTAGAAAGCTGGTGGCACACAGTCTTCCTCCAGACAAAATGCCAAGTGGTGGCAGGCATTTTGGTAGCAGGGTGCGAATGCTTGAAAAGAACCCTAGGTTTCCCCTCTTACTTCTCCATTGCTTCACTAGCCATTTTCTAGAACTGATTTCCTTTTGTGCATGTGAAGTTCACTGGAAATGACAGGCAGAAGTGCTAGGGCACAAGAACTGGATGCTTAACAAAAGCTCCTTGCAGAAGCTAAATTCAGTTTAAAACAGAAGTGTGTCCAGGCCCATCACCACCACAGCTTGGTTCCGTTACTCTGCACTGTCCCTTACCTCCTAAGAAGAAGGGGTCTCGCTCCTGGGGAGGGGGTGGTGCTCTCCACTGGTCCTGCAGAGGAAGCCGTGGGGGCTGGCTAAAATTGTTGGGAACCGGTCCAGGGGTGTGCTGTGCGAATTCTGGAGGGCCCTAAAGAACAACAGGGAAAGAAGATGACAGGCAGGAAAATACACTGTACATGGAGCCAAGTTTTCCCCTGAAACATCAATTAACTTATCTCCCATACTCCCAGTTTATAACTACATGTTAACAAAGTAAATGATTCAGCCATATGAAACAGTCAAACATCAAAACGCAGCATCTAAAAATTAACTCCTTGTT
This sequence comes from Cnephaeus nilssonii, assembly GCF_951640355.1. NCBI lineage: Eukaryota > Metazoa > Chordata > Mammalia > Chiroptera > Vespertilionidae > Cnephaeus > Cnephaeus nilssonii. The sequence continues at coordinate 79,956,720 of NC_137083.1, read as the reverse complement.
TTCATATGTCTACAGCACCAAAAACATTCTTTTTAAGCTTATTGAAATCCGGGTGACTATTGACCTTCTTGCCTTTTTTCTGAAAGACACAATGCCTCATTTGGACGTTCCTGATATTTATCTTCTCAAACATGCTATTCTTTGCTACCTCTTTAACACAACCATAAGCTACAGATATGGAGCTGCTTTACTTCAAAAGCAGGGAAAATACCAGAATTTATACTATAACAAAAATCAGCAATCTCTAACAAAATAGGAAAATGTGGAATGTATAAGAAACCATGCTACTACAAAAGAAATATTACATAGCTGGATTCCACTGGATAAAAATTTCTAAACTCTTAAAGATTAACATTATTTAGTAGCTAAATGTTTACTAGTAAAACTCTATAGGTAAACTAAAATTACTTTATTTTCAGCTGGTCTTTCGAAAAGTCAAAGATTTTTAAAAACAAACATTGGCTTAATAATGCCTCACATTTTTGGATGCATAGAAAGAAGGCCTCACCCTGGGGTGGGGGACAGAGGCAGGTTGGAGGGAGTCAACAGGGGGAAAAGAGGTCATATGCAACACTTTCAACAATAAAGATTTTAAAAGAAAGAAAAGCCTCACAATTTTTCCCCTCCTCTAGAAAGAATTAATTATACACATCATCAAAATAATTTCTATTTAATAACACCTCATTCCTTGAAACTCAGCCATTATTTCTCAACTTTTAAAAAAAAATAATTTTTATTGATTTCAGAGAGTAAGAGAGAGGGAGAGAAGAGATAGAAACATCAATGATGAGAGAGAATCAATGATGGGCTGCCTCCTGCACGCCCCACACTGGAGATTGAGCCTGCAACCTGGGCATGTGCCCTGACCTGGAATCAAACCGTGACTTCCTGGTTCATAGGTCGACATTCAACCACTGAGCCATGCTGGCTGGACATTTCTCAACTTTTTAAAACCACACTCCCTTCTCATAAAATTCTAATGCTTCTTCTGTCATTTTATTACTAATACCGTTCCCTCTAAAAGTGACATCATTTTAAAACATTAAAAATGCGTTTGCAAACTACATTTGCCTTCCTTCTCCCTTTATAAAAACAAATATTAGGTACTTATTAAAACAATAGAGGCCCGATGCACAAAATTCATGCAAGGGGCTCGGCCCTCGCAGCCCTGGCTTCATCCGGAAGACCATCCAGAGGACGTCCAGAAGGTCATTTGACTGTTTGGTCTAATTAGCATATTAGCTCTTTATTATATAGCATATGGAATAGGAAGCCCCCAAGATTAAATTCTTATAGTCTTTGTTACTTTAGGTGAAATCAAGGGAATTCTCACCTTACCAATGTTTGACTTTAGGGATTGTCACTTCTCACCTCTAGATTAAGGACGTCAACTTACCAAAGCGATAAACGTTCAGTAACTAAGAAGTGTAAAATCTATAAGTGAGAACACACAATGGATGCAATCGTATTACATTAGAAAGCTTCTCTATGCCCAGTAAATATACACATTTTCTCACTTAACTTGAGACTTTACCGATATAATGCTTTGACATGGATATTCTTCAATATTTAATACTTTTACTATGGTAATACTATGCTAGAAAAAATGCTCTGATGGGGTGGCTGTCGCACACTGTTACTTATCAAATATGCATGAGGACTTCCAATGAGCTTGCCTCCTTTCTGCCATGGCTCCATACTTTCCTCTTGTTCTAAAAAGATTTTTATTTTGCCCTGGCTGGTGTGCTCAATGGTTAGAGCATCAGCCCACGCTCCAGAGCATCAGCCCACGCACCGAAGCATCTCGGGTTCAATTCCTGGTCAAGGGATTCCTGGGTTACAAGTTCGATCCCCGGACCCAGGCAGGGCCCATTCAGGAGGCAACCGATTAATGTGTCTCTCTCACATCATCAATGTGTTTCTTTCTTCCTCTCTCTCTCTCCCCCCCCTCCCCTCCCCTCCCTTCTCCTCTTCTCCCTCCTTCCCTCCTTTCTACTCTCTCTAAAAATTAATGGGAAAAATATCCTCAGGTGAAGATTTTAAAATTTTTTCTGATTTTCTGTTTGAAATCAATGAAATAGGTACTGTGCATTTATTTGCACATGTATTTCAACAGGTAACTAGACAGAATATGTGTTATTAAAGGATTTATTTATCAAATATAGCATTAGTATCCTATCTTCAGTTTCACATCTTTTTTCTCACATATATATGTATTTCAAAACATGGTTTAAAATCATCTTCAAAACTTTCTGATGATAACAAATTAGCAACCAAAGTCCCATTTTTTGTTGTTGGTTTTTTTTGTTTTGTTTTGTTTTAAACCATTTCTCTTGAAGTGGCACTGAAAATAAAGTTACAAATTGCCTGCCCTCTGTTTTGTGGCAAGCTTTGACTGGTCACCTGCCTCCACACATGCAATGTGGCGACCAATCAGCAACCCTCACCTGCTGAATAAAGCCCTCTTTCACCTAAGCAGTGGATTCAAACTGCTTCCATCCATACTGGACTGTCCCTCTTCTGGGGGAGGGGACACCAGGAAAAAGTTTCAAACAGGGAAGTACAGAAGGGACAGGATAAGATTCATTAAAATAATTTACAGTGAGAAATGCAAAACCCACAGATCACAAGCATGCTCCTAAGACATGAGCGGGACAGCACCACAGCCTGAAACAAGCTACTAATGTAAAAGGTCAAAGAAATCACTGAAATTTAAATGTTAAAAATGAGTTATTTTTCATGAGGTTTTAGCTTACAAATTAGTAAAATATTAACACCTACATGAAGACAAATGACAAAGCATCTTCAACCTTTAAAGTGCAATAAATGATAGCTCTCCACAAATACTTTACTGTGGCCATTTATAAATAGACTAGAGGCCCGGTGCACGAAATTCGTGCACGGAGGGGGGTTGTCCCTCAGCCCAGCCTGTACCCTCTCCAATATGGGATCCCTTTCACAATCCAGGACTGCTGGCTCCCAACTGCTTGCCTACCTGCCTTCCTGATTGCCCCTAACCGCTTCTGCCTGCCAGCCTGATCACCCCTAACCACTCTGCTGCCAGCCTGTTTGCCCCCAACTTCCCTCCTCTGCCGGCCTGGTCACCCCTAACTGCCCTCTCCTGCAGGGTTGATCACATCCAACTGCCCTCCCTTGCAGGCCTGGTCCTTCTCAACTGCCCTCCCTTGCAGGCTGGGTGCCTCCCAACTGCCCTCTCCTGCTGGCCATCTTGTGGTGGCCATCTTGTGTCCACATGGGGGCAGGATCTTTGACCACATGGGGGCAGCTATATTGTGTGTTGCATTGATGATCAATCTGTATATTACTCTTTTATTAGATAGGATAGAGGCCTGGTACAGGGGTGGGGGCCAGCTGGTTTGCCCTGAAGGGTGTCCTGGATCAGGTGGGGGTTCCCTTGGGGCATGGGGCGGCCTGAGCGAGGGGCCTGTGGTGGTTTGCAGGCCGGCCACGCCCCCTGGCAACCCAAGCGGAGGCCCTGGTATCTGGAATTTATTTTCCTTCTACAATTGAAACTTTGTAGCCTGGAACGGAGCCAAGCCTGGGGCTCCCTCCGAGGCCGGCAGCCATTACTTTTGGGGTTATAATTGAAACTTTGTTGCCTTAAGCGGGTGGGCCCGGCCAGGGTGTGCGGAAAGCTTTGCTTCCCCTGTTGCCGGTGGCAACCCTGGCCTGCTCCCTCAAGCTCCATTCTGCTGCCATTTGTTTGAATTTGTTTACCTTCTATAATTGAAACTTTGTAGCTTGAGTGGAGGCTTAGGCCTGGCAAGGGCAGGCGGAAAGCTTGGCTTCCTCTGTTACCTAGGAAACCTTGCTCTCTGTGGCTGTAGCCATCTTGGTTTGGGTTAATTTGCATGCTCGCTCTGATTGGATGGTGGGCGTGGCTTGTGGGTGTGTCGGAGGTATGGTCAATTTGCATATTTGTCTATTATTAGGTAGGATTATTAGGTAGGATAGGTGTGGTCTGCACGGGAGAGAGGTTTGGGGGGATGGATCTCAGCAATGCAACGGCACCCATGCAAACCCCAAAAAGCCCTTCTGTACAGAAGTAGCCTATCAGCAGGGGCACTGCTGCTGTGGGGACGGTCCAAGGGAACTGGTCTGGAGAACCTCAGGGTCCAAGCCAAGTCTGGGAAACACTGGGTCTCTTCATATTCTTAAAATCATACAGCAAACTGAAAGACCGCTCTATTACCACCTCTGGTGGGATTTTTCATTTAAAAAATAGGACAAGTATGCTGAATGACAACCAGATGAAAGCACTGGCCACTGCGCCTATACCTGTGTCAGTCACCACTATGGAATGAGCTGTCCTGACTTTCTGTCTTGACTAGTACACACGGCTTTCTTCCTTATTTCATATGAGAAGCCCCGATAGCTATTGCTACTTTTCTTACCCAGCGCACAGAGAACTGGAAAATACCTGGTTTCTCCTGAAGTCTGTGGTCCTGTATGAATTCCATGAGTGCACTTTACTGCCACCCGTCTCGCCCTGCTGCCGAGGCTCTGAACAGTGCTGGCCGGCAGCGGCCGTCCCAGGGCTCTGTGTCCTTCCCCCACTCCTTCCATGAGAGAGTGACTGCCCAGTCTTCCCATGATAGGTTTTTTCATTACAAATAAGGCCAAATGCAGCTGGAAGAGCAGACTGGCTTCCCCCACTGCAGGCAGGAGGTCTGCCACGTTTAGATTTTGACTCTGCCACGGGTTGAGCTAAGAAAAGTGTTCTCTCCTTTACCCTCTTCACCCTCTTCTGTAAGTGCCTGCTGAATTACAGGAACAAATGCAAAGAGAGACTGAAGTGGTTTAGTTTTCAACAGGAACTTCAAGATGTCTAAGAACTAGGTACCTTATTTCTTGGGTCTCTAAGGACTTGCAGATTTCCTGGGAGATTATTTTAAATATTCATAACTTCTAAAGACATTTTTGGTATTAAACTGAAAATATATTGGGATCACATATCTTGGCCCCTTTGGAATTTTAATATTGTGATTTTCATCACTTCCCCAAACCATCTTTTCTTTAATTATCCTTTTGCTGTCTAACCAGATACACACAGGTATTCAAATGTTACTAAAATGTTAATCTTTCTTCAGCAGTAATATTTAACCAGAACTTTATTCTTTATCCTAATAAGTGAGAATGCTCGACGGATGGACCTGTGTCTCTGGCCTTCCCACTCACTAGCACAGCATTGAGCACATGACTGAACCTCTCTGTGCCTCAGTATTCCCATCTGTAAAACAGCCCTACCTCCTGGGAGAAGTTACAGAAACACGCACAAAGTACTTAGGATAGTCCCCAGCAATAATGAAACCTCACTGTGCCTGGCATTGTCATTTTTATACCAAATTTTTGCAGACAGCATTCCACCATAGGTGTAATACACAGCTTCTGACAATTATGTGTTTCCTGATCAAGTGAAAGACAAATCAGCATAGGTCCTCTTTCCGCCCCCAAATCTCCCCCCACCCCCGCTGGCCTGGTCACCCCCCGGCCGGCCTGGTAACCCCTCTTGGCCCCCCCCCCACCGGCCTGGTCACCCCATGCAGACTGCTGTTCAGTCGTTTTGTCGTCCCTCACTAAAACCCTGCTGGCCTGGTTGTAGGCAGCCATCTTGTGAGGGCGTGAGGGCTAATTTGCATATAATCTCTTTATTATATAGGAGGTTATAATAAACGCCTAATATGCTAAGTGTCACTATGATGCAGACTGACCACCAGGGAGCAGATACTCTGACTGGTAGGTTGGCTTGCTGCTGGGGTCTGGCCGATGGGAATGGACGAGACAGGCTAGACACACCCTGGAGCCCTCCCACGGTCCCTCCCTGGTCCTGATCACTCACCGGTGGGGTCCCTCGGCCTGGCCTGCAACCTCTCGCAATCCGGGACCCCTCTGGGATGTTGGAGAGCCAGTTTTGCCCCGATCACTGCAGGCCAGGCCAAGGAACCCCACCAGTGCATGAATCTGTGCACCAGACCTCTAGTATCCTATCTAATAAAAGAGTAATATGAAAATTGACAGTACCTCCGCTACACCCACAAGCCACGCCCACCAGCCAATCAGGAGCAAGTATGCAAATTAACCCAACCAAGATGGCTGCGGCCACGAAGAGAGCAGGAGGCTTGGGTTTCCCAGGCAATGGAGGAAGCCAAGCTTCCCGCACACCCTGGCCGGCCGGGGACTCCACTCAAGGCTACAAAGTTTCAATTATAGAAGATAAATAAATCCCAACAAAAATGGCTGCAGCCACTGAGCAAGCAGGAGGCTTGGGTTTCCCCGGCGATGGAGGAAGCCAAGCTTTCCGCCCACCCTGGCCTGTCCTGGCCTCCACTGAAGGCTACAAAGTTTCAATTATAGAAGATAAATAAATCCCAGATACCAGGGCCTCTGCTTGGATCATAGGGGGGCATGGCCAGCCTGCAAACCACCACAGGCCCCTCCTCGCCCAGGCCACCCCACGCCCCAAGGGAACCCCCACCCTGATCCGGGACACCCTTCAGGGCAAACCAGTTGGCCCTCACCAGTGCACTAGCCCTCTCTCCTATCTAATAAAAGAGCAATATGCAAATTGACTTATCACTCAAACACACAAGATGGCTGCCCCATGTGGACACAAGATGGCCGCCACAAGATGGCCAGCAGGGGAGGGACCAGGTCTGCAAGGAAGGGCAATTGTGGGCAATCAAGCCAGCAGGGGAGGGCAGTTGGGAGGGACCAGGCCTGCAAGGGAGGGCACTTGGGGGCCATCAAGCCTGCAGGGGAGGGTAGTTAGGGGTGACCAGGCCGGCAGAGGAGGGAAGTTGGGGGTGACCGGGCCTGCAGGGAAGGGCAGTTGGGGGCAATCAAGCCTGCAGGGGAGGGCAATTAGGGGTGACCGGGCCGGCAGAGGAGGGAAGTTGGGGGTGACCAGGCCTGCAGGGAAGGGCAGTTGCGGGGGACCCAGGCCTGCAGGGGAGAGCAGTTGGGGGGGACTAGGCCTGCAGGGGAGGGCAGTTAGGGGTGACCAGGCCTTCAGGGGAGGGCAGTTAGGGGTGACCAGGCCTGCAGGGGAGGGCAGTTAGGGGCAATCAGGCTGGCAGGGGAGCAGTTAGGAATCAATCAGGATGGCAGGGGAGTGGTTAGAGGGTGATCAGGCTGGCAGGCAGAAGCGGTTAGGGGCAATCAGGAAGGCAGGCAGGCGAGCAGTTGGGAGCCAACAGTCCTGGATTGTGAGAGGGATGTCCCAGATTGGAGAGGGTGCAAGCTGGGCTGAGGGACAACAATCCCCCCCCTGTGCACAAATTTTGTGCACCGGGCCTCTAGTAGATTATAATAGCCCTGGCCAATGTGGCTCAATGGTTGGTCTGTGCAGTGTCTGGGGTTTGATTCCCAGTCAAGGACATGTACCTGGGTTTCAGGTTCATTCCCCACCAGTCATGGAGAGTGGGGGAAGCAACAATTAATGTGCCTTTCTCACATCCAAGTTTTTCTCTCTCCCCCTCCTGCCCTTCTACTATCTCTGAAAAACAATGGAAAAAAAATATCCTCAGGTGAGAATTAACCAAAATAAATATCCTATATAATAAAGAAGTAATATACAAATTAACCCTCACGCCGTAACAAAATGTCGCCATGCACAGGGGCGGGGGTGGGCCAGCTGCTCCACGCGCCTGCCGCCGCAGTTCCTGCGGCCCCGCGGGGAGGAAGGAGGGGTGGGCAGGAGGTCCGGCGGCTGCTCTGCGTGCCTGCCACCGGGGTTCCTGTGGCCGCGCCGGGTGGGGGGGGGGGTCCGGCGGCAGGCGCGCAGAGTTCCCTCAGCCCCGCCAGGGAGGCGGGTCCCAGCTGCTGCTCCTCATGGTTTCCACCGGGGTTCACTCAGCCCCGCGCATGCGCTGTTGGGGCAGCTCCACGGGGGGTCCTGCAGCTCCAAACTGCTTCCATCTGTGTGCGCACAGGAAGGTCTGGTTCTCGCAGCATTTTCAGGCATACGCAAGTGGGCGGGGACTTGACTCTGGGTCTCCCAGCACAGGCAGACTTGACGCTGTGTCCCCGTGGGCGCCGGCCCAGACTCTGACAATAGGGAGGAGGGAGTCCCATCCCCCACGAATCAGCCAGAATCAGCCATTGGTCAGCCAGCTCTCAGTGGCCTGATAGCCAGGACTCTCATTCACCTGCATCCCAGAGCCTGACAGCAGGGAGGTGGGAATATGTCTAAAGAGCAACTATTGACACAACATAGCACTACAGCTGAAAGAAGCCGGCGTCATCGACAGAAAATGTCTGAAGACCAACATGCCTCTGAAGCTGAAAGAAGGCAGCATCGACGACAGAATATGTCTAAAGAACAGTCATCAACAAGTACTACCAATACTGGTAGTAACTGCCTTCTCAGCAAAAATGGAGTACATGAGGATGCAATTCTCAAACATAGCTGTGGTAGAATGACTGTTAGATGTCAATTTTGCCAATCACTAAATTTCTCTGATGAAAAACCATCTGATAGAAAATTTACTCGATGTTGTAGCAAAGGTAAAGTTTGTCCAAATGATAAACATTTCCAGAATACCCGGCATATTTAAAAAGATTAATGACAAACAAAGATTCTGACAGTAAAAATTTCATGGAAAATATTAATTCCATAAGTAGTTCTTTTGCTTTTGCTTCAATGGGTGCAAATATTGCATCGCCATCAGGATATGGGCCATACTGTTTTAGAATACCCGGACAAGTTTATCACTATACTAGAACTTTACATCCTTCGGATGGTGTTTCTCAGAAGTTTGCTCAACTCTATATTTTAGATATGGCCAAAGCGACAAGTAAAAGATTAGCAACGCCAGAAAACCAGGGATGCTCAGAAAGACTCATGATCAACATCAACAACCTCAAGCATGAAATAAATGAATTAACAAAATTGTACAAGATGCTACATGAGGTAGAAAAGGAAGCCCAATCTGAAGCAGCAGCAAAAGGTATTGCTCCCACAGAAATAACAATGGCGATTAAATACAATTGTCATAGTGATCCAGGTAGATAAAATTCTCCCCGTGTAATCGAGGTTGCAGTCATATTCAGAAACAAAGATGAAGGACCTCCTTTTGAAAGGGACTTGCTCATTCATTGTAAACCAGATCCCAATAATCTGAATGCCACGAAAATGAAACAAATCAGTATCCTGTTTCCTACATTAGATGCAATGACATATCCTATTCTTTTTCCACATGGTGAAAAAGGCTGGGGAAAGGATATTGCATTAAGACTCTGAGACAACAGTGTAATCGACAATGATACTAGACAAAATGTAAGGACATGAGTCACACAAATGCAGTATTATGGATTTCATCTCTCTGTGCAGGACACGTTCAATCCTATTTTAAATGCAGGAAAATTAACTCAACAGTTTGTGGATTCATATTCAAAAATGGAGGCCAATCGGATAAATTTCATTAAAGCAAACCAATCTAAGCTGAGAGTTGAAAAATATAGTGGTTTGATGGATTATCTCACATCTAGATCTGAAAATGACAATGTGCCGATTGGTAAAATGATAATACTTCCATCATCTTTTGAGGGTAGTCCCAGAAATATGCAGCAGAGATATCAGGATGCTATGGCAATTGTAACGAAATAGCAAGCCCGATTTATTCATAACCATGACATGCAACCCCAAATGGTCAGATATTACAAACAATTTACAACGCTGGCAAAAAGTTGAAAACAGACCAGACTTGGTAGCCAGAGTTTTTAATATTAAGCTGAATGCTCTTTTAAGTGATATAAGTAAATTCCATTTATTTGGCAAAGTAATAGCTAAAATTCATGTCATTGAATTTCAGAAACACAGACTGCCTCATGCTCACATATTATTGATATTAGACAGTGAATCGAAATTATGAAAGGAAGATGACATTGACCGTATAGTTAAGGCAGAAATTCCGGATGGAGACCAGTGTCCTCGCTTTTTCAAATTGTAAAATCAAATATGGTATATGGACCATGTGGAATACAAAATCCAAATAGTCCATGTAGTCGGATATCCCCCAAGGGGTCCCAGATTAGAGAGGGTGCAGGCCGGGCTGAAGGACACCCCCCCCCCCCGCCCCATACACAAATTTCATGCACCAGGCCACTAGTAAAAATATAAAGCCACTATACACACATATATCTATATCTAAATTTGCCCAAGTTATAAGAAATGGCTTTGCTCTAAGGATGGACGTCAAGAGTGGAAATTGCTGCAGGACCATGGGTGCTAACAGAACACAAAATGGTGCTTGTGGACTTTGCGGAAAAATGGCCACCTTCCTTCCGACCAGGACATTGATGGCTCATCCGTCTGTGCTGTCTTCCTCCCTCCACCAGCCAGGCTGCATTTCCCAGTCGGGCCTGCAAGGACTGTGCCATGTGGCCAAGTTTTGGCAAATGGAATGTGATCAAAAGTAATGGAGGCCAGTTCCACAGCTGGTCAGTTAAAACAAACCTGCCTGACTGATCCCCACTTTTCCCCTCCTGCCAGAATGAAGTAACCTGAGGGTCAGAGGAAGAAGTCTGGAGGATGAGAACTGAATGAAGCCATTTCCCCGGGCCAAGCCGTTGAGGGTCTGGGAGTGTCAGCCAGTGCTCTCTGGCTAATATCCCCGTGCTGGACACCTGGGGCTGTTCCCCAAGACTGAACCTTCAAATGGCCTTCTACCCCAGGGCAGAAAACTCGAAGGTTCCACCCATTCCTGCCCTGCACCCCCAATGTCCTTACCAATCTTGGGCACCCAGACCCCACATGGGCTCTGCCGTCACCACCTCAGGCTCAGCCCACACTGCCGCTGTGAGCTAACAGCAGAGCTGTGTGAGTGGATCAGTCAACCCCGATAGCCTGTGGGGCAGACCCTCCATTCACAAAAACCTTCTGAGCAGTTACACACCTCACACTCAGCAGAAAGTTAGGAAGCGGAGGGGCCTGGACCCGCCTGGACACCTACCTCCAGAACCTCTACGCTCTCTATTGTTTGTCATCAACAACAAATGGCTGAAATGCATCTTCACATCCCTTTACCTGTGCCAATGTTTGATAATCCCAGATGCATCCTTGTATGGAAATCCAATGGCTGACCGGAATGGACAGAAGGCATTGGCAGCTCTTCCCTGATCAGCCTAGGAGGGACTGCTGAAGGGCTGGGACAGCCTAAAAGAAGCAGCTGACGCGAGTTGAGTAAACAAGGAAACTTCTGGCTCTGGAAGCTGGTTCAACAGAACAAGAATGGAAAAAGTGGGGTTTTTGTGGGCATACCCTTGAACCTACAACAAGGTGTGGTACCCTGGGCCGGCCAGGTGGAGGACAGCGGGCTTCAGGGACCAGAGAAGCTAGCACAGGCCGAGCTGTACAGATGAGAGAGCCAACCCTGGGAGAGATGGACTTAGTTGGTCAGTGCAGTCAGACCCACCAGGAAGAAGCCTGTAAGGGCCAGGAGGCGACGGGTTAGAAAAAAGGGCAGTTGACACAAGATACTACTCAGAAGGCAAGTCCATGACCAGAGAGGCAGCTCCTCTGGAGAGGACAGGAGGCCCTTCATAGCCACCTGGAGCGTCGGTGGACAACAGAAGTGGAGAACCTGAACACTGAAATAAACATGAAATATTAAACTCTAAGGTCCTAAAAGCCGCTCACAGGCTGCTCTCAGCACTGCCTTTTGAGAACAGAAGAGACATTTCATAAAGGGGAGGTAGTACTGTCCTCACGGCTCGGTTTCATTTTGGACAAAGACGTCCTTCTCCTTCACAACTTACATTTGACCTTATGGAGAAGACTGCTCATTGCGTACCTAGTGCTCATCCTCACTGCTTCCTCAGTGACAGGACAACACTGTGCCCAGCTAAAAACTCCAAATTCCAAGCTGTAGCAAAGGTGGCCCTGTGACTGAGTTGGACCAACAAGACCACCTTACAGGCAGCACCTTCTGCCCCACCTACCTCCTCTTTCGCCTGGAATTTGGTAATCCTATCTAATAAAAGAGTAATATGCAAATTGACCATCACTCCAACACACAAGATGGCTGCCCCCATGTGGACACAAGATGGCCGCCACAAGATGGCCAGCAGGGGAGGGCAGTTGGGGGCGATCAAGCCTGCAGGGGAGGGCAGTTAGGGGTGACCAGGCCGGCAGAGGAGGTAAGTTGGGGGCGACCGGGCCTGCAGGGAAGGGCAGTTGTAGGGGGACCCAGGCCTGCAGGGGAGCGCAGTTGGGGGGGACCAGGCCTGCAGGGGAGGGCAGTGGTTAGGGGGATGACCAGGCCTTTAGGGGAGGGCAGTTAGGGGTGACCAGGCCTGCAGGGGAGGGCAGTTAGGGGTGACCAGGCCTTCAGGGGAGGGCATTTAGGTATGACCAGGCCTGCAGGGGAGGGCAGTTAGGGGCAATCAGGCTGGCAGGGGAGCAGTTAGGAATCAATCAGGATGGCAGGGGAGTGGTTAGAGGGTGATCAGGCTGGCAGGCAGAAGCAGTTAGGGGCAATCAGGAAGGCAGGCACGCGAGCAGTTGTGAGCCAGCAGTCCTGGATTGTGAGAGGGATGTCCCAGATTGGAGAGGGTGCAGGCTGGGCTGAGGGACACCCCTTCCCCATGCACGAATTTCGTGCACCGGGCCTCTAGTAAATAAATAAATAAGCACATGTGTGTGTATATATTTATACACACATACACACACATATATCTTATCTAATAAAAGAGTAATATACAGATTGATCATCACTGCAACACACAATATAGCTGCCCCCATGTGGTCAAAGCTCCTGCCCCCATGTGGACACAAGATGGCCACTACAAGATGGCCAGCAGGGGAGGGCAGTTGGGAGGCACCCGGCCTGCAAGGGAGGGCAGTTGAGAGGGACCAGGCTTGCAAGGGAGGGCAGTTGGAGGTGATCAACCCTGCAGGAGAGGGCAGTTAGGGGTGACCAGGCCGGCAGAGGAGGGCAGTTGGAGGTGATCAGCCCTGCAGGAGAGGGCAGTTAGGGGTGACCAGGCTGACAGAGGAGGAAAGTTGGGGGCAAACAGGCTGGCAGGGGAGCAGTTAAGCATCAACCAGGCTGGCAGCGGAGTGGTTAGGGGGTGATCAGGCTGGCAGGCAGAAGCGGTTAGGGGCAATCAGGAAGGCAGGCAGACAAGCAGTTGGGAGCCAGCAGTCCTGGATTGTGAGAGGGATGTCCGACTGCCCGTTTAGGCCCGATCCCACTAGTATATGTGCGCAGGTCCCTGATACCATCACAGAATAGCCATACTAACTCAGAACTTTCTCATTTTTATGTAAAAACTAAGAAGCTTGGTGTTTAAAGTCACTGTTAACTGAGGTTTCTGTGACACGAGAACAACAGTGTGTCTTCCATAAATACAGTGGTGGCAAAAACTAATAGTGTATCTTCCATAAAAGCTGCAGCAAGAAACAGGCAGAACAAATAACTTTTCCTTAAAGAAGGAAGAAACTCGGGTTTATAGAATTACAAGTAAATTACCCAAAGGTACACTATCACTAAATAACTCAAGACATGAACCACATTTCAGCCCCTGGATATATAAACCGCTCTTTCTTCCATGGCCCCTGCTTCTGCTGGGACCAATCTGTCTTCACATAACACCAAAGACACCTTGATGCCAAAGTGTGACACTCTGCCTGAGAGATCCTCTTGATGTGATCATTCATTATGTAACCTTCTATCATTTCATGGGTATCAAGGATAATAAATTACAAAGTCCCTCTATCAAATGCCGATTTTAAGACCGTTATTGCTTTGTAAATACCTCACTTAACATAACTTTTAGTACTAATGTGATTCTACCTTTTCAAAGAAAAAGCCACCTTAATCCTTTCTAATAATTTGTTTTGCTTTTCTTTATATTCCTTTAAAAATCCAAGGTAAGAAATTATTGTTCCCTTTCATGTAATTCTTATACAAATTGTGCTCTCACTTTTTTGCATCTCTTGATAATTACATGATGCTATCTACACTAATCCTATTCAGGAAAAACTGATAACTTCCCTTCAAAAAAAAGGATGGAAACTTTGCATAAATTGCTTAGCACAAAGTTAATCATATAATGCGGAGAATAAAGAGGCTCCAACAGCTATTATATGACTTATCAGCTTCCCTAAAAGGGTCAGTTGGTCTATTTTAATAAGTCTAATTAAATACCTTAACAATATCATTGAAATTTCATGAATCTTTCAATAAATTACAACCTTCCTCTACATATTTTCATTTCTTAATCTCACTTAAAATGCAAAGAACTATATAAGAAACCAGATATTCAAGAAGGCCTCTCAGTTAATTCTGATTAAATGGATTAAATGGGGAAAAAAAAAAGTGGCCACTAGAGACCCCTGACAATTAAAATTACAGCCCTCTATGACAATGTTAATCCTCTTATTTCAATATTGTTCTTAGATTTCTTTTTCCTTCAGGTTGTACCTATAGGTTTTCCTAGAAGGTACTTTTATAGTCACAGATGCACTGCAAACATTTTGAAGCAGTACATGCCCAGTGCTAAGCCCAGGCCACTGAACTTACTGCACAGCATGCAGTGAAGTTACAACATCTTCCTTTAGTACAAAGTATTGCTTTTGATAAACGACTATTGATTTACATCCTATATAATAAAAGGCTAATATGCAAATCAACCGAACGGCGGAACGACCGGTCACTATGACAAGCACTGACCACTAGGAGGCCGACGCTCAACGCAGGAGCTGCCCCCTGGTGGTCAGTGGACTCCCACAGGGGGAGTGCAGCTCAACCACAAGCCGGGCTGAAGCTGTCAGTAGGAATCCCCCGAGGGCTCCCAGACTGTGAAAGGGCACAGGCCAGGCTGAAGGATGCCCCCCTTGTATGCACGAATGTTGTGCACTGGGCCTCTAGTTATTTCATAAAGGAAAAGCCCTTTATTCCTGCACCCTATTCTCCCCCAACAGCTCACCCAGTGACAGGCACTGCACAGCAAGCTTTTCCACTTTAGCACCAAGTGATGGTTATAGTCTGATATAGTGATGATTCAACTTGCAGATGCACTAACTGCTGCCCAGTTCACTGAGCAGCGTTTCAGGACTGAGAGAGGGAGGGAGGAGGTGCAGCATGATGAAGAGACTCAGGCTGCCCTGGTTCCCATCCTACCTCCTGCACCCAGTATGTGAACCTCAGCAATTTCACCTCCAAGCCTCAGTCTCACCACCTGTACGGTGGAGAAAAAGGTGCCTGCATATGCTGAACACAGGCCCAGAGCAAGTCTGGAATACTGAACTCACTCCTAAATCTTCCTCACTGCTGCTGGCCTTCATCAATGTGCGCTCTAGGAGACAGACTCTCACTCAGGACTGATTTCAAAGGAGGCGGTAGTACGGGCTCTGTCAAAGAAGGTACAGTCTGCTTGCTGTGAAACCCTCATCTGGGAAGTCACCTACAGATAACCCACAATCCCACTCCAAGCTATTTGCAAACAACCATGTTCACACAAACCTAGACACAGATGTTTACAGCAGCTTCATCTGTAACAGCTGAAGACCAGAAATAATCCGATGTCCAAATGGGGAACCGATAACCAGTACATCCTTACAATGGAAAAATATTTATCAGTAAAAAGGGATGCACCTCTGGCACGTGCAACCAAGTGGGTGAGTGAGTCCCAAGTGCACCTTGCTAAGTGAAAGAAGCCAGACTGAAAAGGCAGCATCCCACAGGGTCCTGAATGCATGGACAGTTCTGGGCACTGGGCACAGAGCGGAGGCTGGGAGGGGCAGCAGGGGAGTTTCTGGGGAACAACACTACTCCCGGTCCTAACCATGCTAATGACACAACTGCACACACTTATTAAAATTCACAGACATGTACATTAAAAGGACTAAATTTTTTAAATGAAAAAAAGCCTAATCTTTTGGAAGAAGTACTTTCAGGTACTTTATAATAGAATATGGTCTCTTTCAAAATTTATCTTGAAAATATGTCTGAACAGAACTATGGATCTTCAAGAACTCTGGGAAATAAATATTAACAAAAACAACTAGTGTGCTTTACAGGACACAGCACTAGAACAGGCCACAGAGATCTTCTTGAACACACAGGAGTCCTGAGACTTTGACATTCTGTGTTGTTAACATTTCACTGGTGAATTACTGAATTACAGATAGGCAAACTGCATTCAAAGTTTAAGTCTACTATACACGCAACTATACACCTGGGCAGGATTTGTGGAAGGTTTTCATTTCAATCTAACAGTTTTATTTAGCCAAACATTAAACAAAACAGTTTACCAAACATCTTACAATGCAGTCTTTACAACAGGGCTGTATGGCTCAGTGATGATACAAGAACTGATCTCAGGATTTCCATGAGCATCCCCAGCCTTTGAGAGTTACCGTACTTTCCGGCGTATAAGATGACTGGGCGTATAAGACAACCCCCAACTTTTCC
Source organism: Cnephaeus nilssonii (assembly GCF_951640355.1). Lineage (NCBI taxonomy): Eukaryota > Metazoa > Chordata > Mammalia > Chiroptera > Vespertilionidae > Cnephaeus > Cnephaeus nilssonii. Next base: position 79,940,281 of record NC_137083.1, on the reverse strand, counting down.
CGTTAAAACATAGAGTTTGGGATATACCCGCCCTATAAGATGACACCCAGTGTGTAAGACGACCCCCGACTTTTGAGAAGATTTTCCTGGGTTAAAAAGTCGTCTTATACGCCGGAAAATACAGTATTTGTATGGATCCTACTACACCCTATCTCTACCCACACACAATGTATGCTGACAGGACATAAGTCCAGTTGAAGGGGTGCTACGTTTTATAACCTCCACATTTAATCGCTGTTACACAGTGTTTAGCTGCTCCTCCTACTGCTGCAGTTGGGAATTCACTGATATGATTAAATTTGATGGTATGATAATATATGGTAATCATGATTAATCAGAAACACACCAGCAAATGGAGGATGGTGGGTATTATGTCACCTGCATTTTAAAGTGCAGTCTCTCCATGCAAGCCTGACAATGTCTGACAGCTGGAAGGACCTTGTCCCACATTTCCTGCTACCACTCCTACATCTGATAAAATGCCCATCATCCCTTCCCCGCTTTAACTGCTAATCATTAGGAGGCAGTGCAGGCGAGCGGTAACAACAAGACGGGTTCAAAAGAAAGACTAGTGTCCTAGATGGAATGATGCCGGGTTCACAGCTGCACAGACCACAATCAAGAAGGGATGGAATTGGATGCAGCAGTCTCATCAAACACGATTTGCATGAAACGCCACAAAGAACACATCCAGGAGCTGTCAATCACCACCACCTGGTCCCATGCACACCCCCACCCCCACCACCATTACACATACATAGGGATACAGAATGCAGTCAGACCTACCTGTGAGAATTGTGCCTACAAAGGAAACAACAGAAATCTCATTTATTGGGTCTACCTAAGTAGTAATGTAATTGCTAAGAAAACATTTAAACTAAAAAGTGAAGTCTTTTTGAACATAATTTTTAGTTTTAAAATAAACAAAGATCGTCCGGCCAGTGTTGCTCAGTGGTTGAGCGTAACCTATGAACCAGGAGATCACGATTCAATTCCCCTTCAGGGCACATACTCAGGTTGCCTGCTCGATTCCCAGTAGGGGGTGTGCAGGAGGCAGCCAATCAATGATTCTCTCTCATCATAGATGTTTCTATCCCTCTCTACCTCTCACTTCTCTCTCTGAAATCAATAAAAACATACTTTAAATAAAAACTAATAAAGATCACTAAGAAATTATTTAGTAGCCAAACTACTTAGTATTTAAGTGGCTACCCTTGAAATACTAACATTTCCTGACACAGCAAAGCGAAAGCAATGACTGAATAAGTTTTAGAATACCCCAGGTCAAGAAACTTGACAATGTGAGTGACTTGGGAATGATTCCTGTACTTAAAAGCAGCAGTCGCACTGACACTGAAACCAACTAGCGAAATCTCAAAAGCTGCATTTTCAGGTATCATTAATTGAAATTTTCATGTTACTTTTTTAAGCAGGTAGACTTTAAAAACATCTCTTTTAGGACAAATACGTAACTGGAAAACATACTTGTACATAAGGAAAGGGCTTTACATTTAAGGACAAAAACATTAGGAAGAGCCTTTGTGGAAAGTGAAACCTATTAGACTAACATGTAGAACAAAAAACACTGGGAACTGAAAACAAATTCAGACACAAAGACAGTGTCTCACATTAGGTTGAAAAACACTATCTCATATTAGGTTGGCCAATCTCTGTGATTTTTAATTTAAAAAGTAGAGGCATTATCACTTAGCACAATTCCTAGGCATATTAGTTCTAAATTAAGAAGTTCTCAAGTTTTCATGAGATTGTCAAACAAAATGGGCTTTTAAGAAAGTAAAGTTTGCCAGTTTGGGGGAAGAGAAGGAAAGCCATGGCACTAATACCAACTGTACCCCAACTGTGTGCCTGTCACATGTGGAAATCTAGTGGTCCTGTGTCTCCTGTCTGCCTCTTCTACTCGTTAGTCAGTTGGGTAGAGCTGAATTCCAAAGAGTTAAATGCACAAATTCACATCTGTATTCTTGAAAACAAAAAAAGTAAACAGGTAATATATACCTGCTCTACACTACTCCTTTTATGGAGTCTCTAACTCAATATTAAATTCCTGTGTGCACTTATTTAACAACTATTCATCTGCACCAGGCCCAGGTGGCTCCACCGGGCACAGATCAAATGGGACTTCACAGAAGTTTCTCTACAAACCAGGTGCTCAGGAAACGAGCTGGCTGTCAACAAGAACATCACACCTCTCCCAGGAGCAATGGGAGCTTACTGCAGGGCTACAGCTGGGGACAGAGAAGATCCCAGTGACCTTCGCTCTTGCTCCACAGATTTCTGTATCTTCTGTGTAACAAGAGGTGTGCTGATTCAAACATACCCTCAATGAATCTGAAGTTAAGCTTCCTAACTTGAATGTTTTATCAATTTATTTGTGTGTGAGTGTGTTTCATTTTACAAAGCAAAATTCAGTTTAGTGAATGCTGACCGAAGTCCCCTATTGGAAAATACCAGGACAGAGCCCACAGGGTACAGGGCCATCAGTAAGAGATCTCCCGGGGGATGTGGCATCCACAACAACACTGTCTCCACTATTTGTATAATATCATTCAGGTGAACACTGGCTTAAGGACGAGAATTGGGCTTTCTTTAACTGGGCTCGGTCCGTTTTATGATTGGGGGACTAGCACTATGCAGAGCATATGGCATGAAAAAGAAATTCACTAAAAGTTCACAAAACTATATTTACATTCATAGCAACAAGTTTAGCCTAGTAGTACAAAAGAAAAAAATAGTATTACTCAAAAAAGATCTGGCATAAGTAAAACAACAGAAGATGACCTAGAATTAACCTCCTGTCCCAACAATATTTTGATGGGCATTTTAAAGACATATTCTATTGTATGTTTCTAAAATAGATTCCACATCTGATTATTTTCTCTGCAGGAGACTGATTACAGAAATAAACAGAGCTCTGCATTTTCAAGAACCAAAGTTCACTGCTTAAGACCTAGCATTTGGGGCTTTAAAAAAGATACATGTTAAACAGCAGCAAATAACTGAGCTGAAGAAAACATTTCTCAAATTATATCACCCACATGACGATGTCCTAGTGCAACTATTTCCTGTCATCCAAGCCAAAGCAGCTTGACAGGATCAACACCCTCGAGTACCGTGTAACTTAAACGAAGTTCACTGCCTCACAAAGCATTTTCTCTTGGTATCCTCTGGTACTCAAGGATTTGCCCAATTGGAAAATACAAGTGGATGAAAACTGCAAATGATTATTCTAATTTTATATAAGTAAACAAATGTTTGTGAAAATATTGATTACATACATTACTTTCTTTTTCTTCAACTACAATTGCTTTTTCATGTCAAATGCTATCCCTAAAATGCAAAGTTTATTAAGTCCAATAATAATTTTAACACAGATGCTCACAATCCCAAGAAACAGCAAAAAGAACTCAAAAAGCTAGTGCTTTACAATAACTAAGCAGTTAAACCACCTCACAGGAAAGGTGTATCTAATGAATAAACACATGCAAGCTTATCCTGGGATGATGCAATTATTAACCTAAGCTATTTAGACAAACGCGTTGAGTAGGAAATTGTACTAAATATCACCTGATTTTTAAATAACTAGTTTTTAGAATTTGATAAGTAATTTAAAGAAAAAATTAGCAAAGAAAATGAAATCAGTAAGAATCCGTTTTAGAAACTGTATCATAATTCATAATAACTACAAATCAAGGAACTTTCTAAAAAAAACCACAAAACTCTTGACTTTTAAATCCAATATTGACTTTATTTTTTAAGTAATCACCTGATTGTACATCTAGATCCTTCATTAAAACTTTTCGCTAGCCTGGCCAGTGTGGCTCAATAGTTTGAGCATTGACCTATGAACCAGAAGGTCATGGTTCGATTCCCTGCCAGGGCATATAGCCAGGTTGCCAGCTCAATCCTGAGTGAAAGAGGAGGAGGGAGGGTTGCAAGGGGGGGAGGGAAGGGGGGCCAGCAGGAGCAGCTGATCAATGATTCTCACTCATTATTGATGTTTCTAGCCCTCTCTCCCTCTCCCTTCCTCTCTGAAATTAATATCTTTTGTAAAAACTAAAAACCTTTTGCTAAATGCCACCGACAAACACATTTACTGAAATATCAAAGCTAAAGTCAAATAGGTCATTCAGGTATTTCCTGAAAATCAGGTTGTCTAACCTAAGCAAAACATTTGTTTTACATACAAATAACATTAAAATTTTACATCTGATCCATTTTTCCCAGCACTGTTTTCAGAAACACCATGTCCTCACTGATTTAATAAAACCATGAACCACCTACAAATCAAACCAAAATCTCAAATATACAAAATTTACTTTAACATATACAACTTTTTAATGGACATTTTTCTTCTAGTTAAGACATGTTGGAAGAATGAAGAGTTATGGAAAGTACAGGAAAGTGTGTGTGTGTGTGCTTTCTTTTAAAGATATTTTAAAGACAAAACCTTCCTTTTAAAATATAAAACCATCCCAAGCTGGTGTGGCTCAGTGGTTGAGCATTGACCTAGGAATCAGGAAGTCATAGTTCCATTCTGGGTCAGGGCACATGCCCGGGTTGCAGGCTCGATCCCCAGTAGAGGGCATGCAAGAGGGAGCTGATAAATGGTTCTCTCTCATCATTGATATTTCTATCTCTCTCTCTCTCTGAAATCAGTAAAAACATATTTTTTAAAAATATGTACATCCTATCGCTTCTCGGCCTTTTGGCTAATATCAAGTGTAAAAAATATGTACATCCTAGAGGCCCGGTGCATGAAAATTCATGCACTGAAGGGGGGGTCCCTCAGCCCGGCCTGCCCCATCTCACAATCCGGGAGCTCTCAGGGGCAGGAGGTGACCCGGCAATCAGGGGAAGGTGACGCCCTGTCACACCTCTGCTGCTGCCACTGCTGGCAGCACAAGCCTCGGCCGGCCCTGGTTACCCGAGCCTTGGGCTGGCCCTGGGAGGCTGGGGGGCTCTGGGGACTGGGGGACTCAGAGGCGGACCCGGCCGTGCCACGCTCCTGCCGCCCCGGCAGGGCTGAGGGGACTGGGCACCTCCATCTTGTGGCTGTCGGTGCCACCATCTTTGAGTGTGTGACAGTCAATTAGCATATTCCCTCCTTATTGGCTTGGGCACCACATTTTTGTGATGGTGTGACCGTCAATTAGCATATTCCCTCTTTATTAGATAGGATATATATGTGTGTGTGTATAAATGGATGTATATACACATCTATAATAATAAAAGTATAATATGCTAATTAGACCAGACGTCCTTCCTTCCGGACAAAGCTGCAGCGGGCGGGGACCAAGGCCCTTGCACGAATTTCATGCATCGGGCCTCTAATATATTTATATAAAACCAATGGTCATTAGGGCTTTTGAGGTTTTTATTAAAAACAAATAGAGACCTCATCATTATTCCCTAGAATGTCACATACATACCCCCACATGTACACAAATGCACATGTGCCCATATACACTCAGCACACATTATAACAAAGCAAGGCCCTTCCTCATTTAATATCAGGCAATAAATAAAATCAAAATTCATATTCTTTAAGATGAAAGGCATTCAACTGATGATCCTGATTCAACAATCTTACAGTTAAATGAAATTAATCCCATTCTCAAAAACCCATTGACCTTAAGCTTTTAATAAGCATTTTCCATTGCAAAAATTATGGTCAATATTTACTAATCTTTAAGCTTATATTTAGTTGGACCCACTTGTATTAGCTATATTAATATTTCTTAGTAAGTGTGTGCTCATTGTCTCGGAGCAGAAGAACAGCTGCTACTCACTGGGAATCTCTGGGGTCCCACCGCAGGTCTCTGTTGGCTCGGGACTGGCAGCAAGGGCACTGTGGAAAACACCTCTCATTAGAAACACGTTGTGCTCACACCCAGACCAGCTGCTAAAGGAAGGCAATAGACTAAGTAGAACATAAAACATATACGATGTGCACAACATAAAACACATTAAGTTTCCATCAAGAGGAAGGGAAGGGCTTCTGCCTTCACACAATAGCACAAAAAGCTTGCATTTCCACTGTGAGTTCCCATTTAGGGTTAGAACATTTCGCAACAAAAGAACAACTTACTTTTTTTCACTTCCAGGTTACCCAGGCTATCCAATCCCAGGCATATCTCCGACTCCACTCAAATACAAATTGAAATCTAAATCCTCTAGAGTCATGAAAAGAGTGAGAGGGAAGAAAGGTGAGAGTGAAGCAGGCAGAGCAAGGGAATATACAAGCTCAGGGTACCGTTACAAAGAACAACTACTATGCTGAGACTTTTCTTTTTGCTTTGTTTTGTTTTGAAATAAGCAGAACTCCCACTGACCTATCAGAAAGACAAGGAATCACTTTTCTAAGGGAGGAGGCCAGGTGTTAGTTTCACACCTGGGGCCAAACTGGGTATGTTTAAGCTATATAAAATGTGTGAGATCTACTGATCTGGATGTGGGGAACCCCAGCACCTAAGTAGTGACTGCTGTGAGTGGCAGCTATACCTCTCACTAAGATGTGCTGCCCCATCATCTGGGAAACTCTCAGAGTGTCAGGTGTTATGGCCCCTCCCAAATTCATATGCTAAAGTCCTACCACCAGTAACTCAAAATGGGACTGTATTTGGAAAAAGAGGTGATTAGAGGAAAATGAGGTTAAATGGGTGAGCCCTAGTCCTCTGTGACTGACTGGTGTCCTTGTAAGAAGAGATCACAACACAGACATGCACAGAGGAACAACCAAGTGAGGCTACATACAGCAAGAATAAGAACATAGCTTATAAATTAGAAATATAGTAATATTACATAATATTTTAAAATAGCATATTTTAAAGAAATTTCTGGCAAGTGAGAAATAGAGAAATGATACAGTTTAAAAGTCAATCAAAACTGCTTTGGAAACAGAGTGCGGAGATGCAGTTTATTTACTACAATTACTCTAGGCCAGTGGTCGGCAAACCGCGGCTTGCGAGCCACATGCGGCTCTTTGGCCCCTTGAGTGTGGCTCGGCGTTAGAACCACTTCTTCAGACTCGCCCAGGCCGAAAACCGACTTCTGCGCATGGGCCACGAAATTTCAATCGCACTGTACATGCGCGCCCGCACGTGGTATTTTGTGGAAGAGCCACACTCAAGGGGCCAAAGAGCCGCATGTAGCTCGCGAGCCGCGGTTTGCCGACCACTGCCCTAGGCATTTATACACTAAGCCTTGTAATTAACATCACATGTCCACAGGTCCACTTACAGTGATAGTGTAGATGGATGGGCCTGTAAGGCCACTCGATCAAAGCAAAGTGCAACTGACAAAACTTATTTTGATAAAATGTAAAAAAGACAGAAGTACATCCCTCTCTTGAGAGCCTAATCCAATTAATCAAAATTTCAAAATAAGAGTAAATTTGCAAGGCTTCATATAAAATAGCAACCAGCCCCTCAATCTATGTAGCTGGCTAAAGGCTCTGGGTACATCGATTATATACCTGAAGCAAAATAGTAGACCATGAAGCAGAGAAAGAGAGTACCTCTGACCTGAAAAGATTATCATGAAAGTAAAGAAGAAAAAAACTACACATTAAATAATATAAAGACAGCATTTTTTAAACTACGCACCAAATTTTTACACATTTTTTTAATAAACTGTATAAAGCCTCCAGCTGGCGTGGCTCAGTGGTTGAGCGATGACCTATGAACCAGTAGATCAGGGTTCGATTCCCAGTCAGGGCACATGCCCATGTTGCAAGCTCGATCCCGTGTGGAGTGTGCAGAAGGCAGCCAATCAATGGTTCTCTCTCATCACTGATGTTTCTATCTCTCTCACTCTCCCTTCCTCTCTGAAATCAACAAAAATATTTTTTTTTAAAAATTTAAAAACGCAATGTAAAACACAATGGGAAAGAGGAGAAAAAGAATAAACGCTGACAAGAACATCTGAGAACAGGTGTGATGCGCAGATCGAATCTAGCCAGGCCAGAGAGAAGGCATCTGTGACCTGTCCTCCTAGGGGCCCTGCAGTGCACCTGGTCTGCAGGCAGGAAGACAAGTCTACCTATGAGAGAACTTAAACTTGGACTGTTAACAGATCATTCCAGTTGAACCTTAAACTCCAAGTATTTGATATTTAAGACAACATCTTCTGTTGTCCCAGGTACTTAATGGATTAGATTAGCTTTCGATTCACTGCAACAGTTCTAATAGTGAACAACTGAAGAACATGTTGAATTTCCATCAGAACTGGTTAATTATAATTTGATGGAACACTTCATCCTCGAAAAGGAATGTGTGCCATCAAGAAAAGATATGTACATGCTTGTTACCTTTTACATGTACCTTCTACCTGCCTACAGTCCCGAGAACCACTAGGTTCCTCTCTCGTAGTATCTAGCAGGCAGCTAGATACTAAGCCTCTCTTAAGAGAACTGCTTTCTACTTAAGCTCATTCACTTGCTCTCTCCCTACACCAGCGAATCTCAAGATCAAAGGTGCGTCAAGAAGGAATGTGTGGCACAAAGCCCCAGCTTCGTGATGAAAACCATTTCGCTTATTCTGAGTGTAAAACTTGCCGGGAAGGTGACGTGCACTTACTGAGTCTGCACGAGCCAGGCCTCTGTCTATGCCCATCAAGCTGCTAACTCAGCAAGGCACACGCCTTCACGCCTGGGAGACATCCTGAGTCTCCTTAGCGCTCTCCCACTCTGCATGCTCTCCACCACTTATTTCCATCAGGCCACACCAACCTATGCACCTGACCAACTGCCAGTTCTCCCTCACTGTGCAAGGAAATACGCCATGACAGAGGCTGACGTCAGTAAAATCATTCTCACAGCTTGATTTCCTGCAGGCGCACGTCCTGGGCAGCCACTATGGAAAAGGCTACTTTCGTGCACCCTACTTGCCCCCATCAGCGTGCGCGGGTCCCTTCCTCCCACAGCTACTAGAGCAGACACAGGTAGTGGTGCTAATTACACAGACTCTAACGTGCCCTGCCCTGCAAGACAGTGAGGTCACTGAGTGATTCTAATATATGGTGGGGACAAGTGAAGGGGTCAGTCAGGGGGTCAGGGACCGACAGCGCTAACACCTGACCTTCCAGGTGTGTCAAACAAGAGCGATCTCCTGTAGCAACACAAGGACACTGACCCTCCTCTACCCTCCCCCCCCCCCCCCCCCCCGCCACGGCCAGCCTGCCACAGTTACAGCCCTCTGCTCCAAGGCCACAGCACAACTTCACAGCGCCTCCAGGCCACGGGCCCTCTCCACACTCCAAGTCCTATTCTCAGGCTTCTCCCCAAGTTCCGAAACTTCTCAACCACACCTTTGGAATTCCAAGTTCTCAGCCACCAGAACCCATGCTGGCCTCAGCCTGTCCCCTTCTTGCTCTAATGGAAACCTAGCTGTCCCAAAGGATGATGCTGTTTTTCCTCACAGCCTTCCCCACTGGCTCTGGAGGTAGAGAGGGGTCCTTCTTGGCCCTCAGTGCTGTTTCCACCCCAAGTGTTCCACACTAGCTACCTGATTCCACACCAGCAGCCTCCTTCAACTCTTACCTCCCTAATGAAGCCAGCCCAGCCCTACCTGCTCCATCTGTCAATGCACTGGCATCCCCTAACCTGCCACAGAAATCCATGTGTTTATGGCTGACTGTCTGTTAGAACGCAGGACCATGACTGCAAAAAGATTGTCTGCTTTGTGCACCAACGTAACTCAGTGCCTGAGATAGAAGCATCGCAGCCCACGTGTGCTGGACAGAGGCATAAAGATGTGCTCCTGCCCTAGCCGGTTTGGCTCAGTGGATAGAGCATCAGCCCAACTGAAGGGTGTCAGGTTCAATTCTGGTCAAGGGCATGTACCTGGGTTGCAGGCTCGATCTCTGGCGCTGGTCAGGGTACCTGCGGGAGGCAACCAGTCAATGTGTCTCACACATCAATGTTTTTCTCTCTCTTTCTCTCTCCCTTTCTCTAAAAATTAATGTTAAAAATACCCTCGCCCGGCCAGCATGTCTCAGTGGTTGACCTATGAACCAGGAGATCACAGTTTGATTCCCGGTCAGGGCACATGCCCAGGTTGTGGGCTCGATCCCCAGTGGAGGTCGTGAAGGAGGCAGCTGATCAATGATTCTCTCTCATCGTTGATGTTTCTATCTCTCTCTCTCCCTCTCCCTTCCTCTCTGAAGTCAATTAAAAATATATTTAAATATATATATATATCCTTGGGTGAGGATTAATAAACAAAAAAAGATGTGCTCCTTACCAAAGGCATGAAAACAGTTTCCTCGAGCCAGGAAATGGTAACGTGAGAGGTTATCACTTAAAACTCATGACTAAAGGTAAATTTGCACGCACGCACGCGCGCACACACACACACACACACACACACCCCAGCTAACATGGGGACTCACAGAGAGCGCCTGAGTGGGACTCAAGGAAGCACCCTGCTGACTCTCCACAATGCCTCTCCTGCCCTCCAAATTCAGTGCCTGCCACCCAATCAGAATCTAAGATACACATTTGTCAGCAAGCACCCAGCCCGTAGTAGCAGTAGTGTAAGTGGGTGGGGGAAGACATCAGGAAGCCAAGTTGTCCTTGCAGATTGGAGCATGACATCTCTTTAGCCATAGCAACAACAAAGGAGACACATACCTTGCACAGGCGTCACCACCGCTCCTTTGAAGTGGGGGTTTATGTGGATGTTCTTGGGCTGCTGTGGGGTCACGGGTGGAGGGGTCATCATCACCCTGGGCGCCTCCATCTGGGGTGGTACATGCATTCCTTGCGGAGGGGAGGGGTGGTGCGGATGCTGCAGGGGCAGCAGGGGCTGCAGGGGCTGCTGCTGGAACAGGCTTCGAATGGGCTGCTGCTGGGGTGGCGGTGGGGGGGGAGGCTGAGGCTGGGTTGGAGGAATTAATCTTGGAGAGTGCGTCTAAAACCACAAAAAAGACAAATTCACAGGAATCAACATTTAAAAGCAAAGAAAAAGACTGGTGACATGTTACAGACTTACGCTGACTGAATTGTAAAAGTTCGGAGTCAGAAGTGAGCTCATAGTGACAAGCTGGATGAGACAGCAGGCCAGGAGGCTGCTCCACCTGTCCCACGGGCTCTGCCATCTCACCATGCGCTCCATCTCAGGGCGAGGGGAGCAGACATGGCAGTTCCCCCGGCAGAACGGCCCCAGTGAGCCACGCACCACACCGAGGGCAGACCCGGCTGCCCGCCCTCAGCGAGGCGTCTCTTTGGCTGTCCCTACGGAAGCAGGTCTCTTCCTACAACTTCCTTCACAAGCGGCTGTAACGGAATGGTTTTACTGCCCAATACTGGAGGACAGACTCTATCAGACCACATGTGACAGCATTATACACTACAAACAAACTTAAGCAACTTCAGCTGCATTCCTACTACTAACCTTTACTTCCAGACTACGTGATCAACACAAAATGACATACCCACAAAAGTACATTTTCATTTGTTCTAGTTTTAGACTCAAGAAAATTGTAACGTTACCACCACAGGAGGCTGTGTGGGGAGCAGCGCAGGTCTGTGGTCCTTCATGCGGCCTCTCTCGCTGTTCTCTCTTCTCTGGTCCCCCATGCCACGACACATTAAAGGACCTCCTCTCCTTCCGCCCCGCCTTGAACCATAGCGGCCCTGCTTATGCTGGCGTTCTCTTTCTTCAAACTCAAGCAATGCAGCTTTGGCTTCTGCTGAAAGCTCTGTGTGAAAAGATGTGCACGTGTTAGAAACATTCAGAGCGGGAACAAGACTCGCAAGGAGAACACACAGAAGAAACACGTGACAATGAAACTCTGCAACAGCAAGTGCTTCCCCACAACAGGCAACTACATCGACAGGAGCAAGCACAGCACAGTGGCGAACCCAGCCCACTGGGAAGACCTGTTCGATGGGGGGCATGCTCTGCCGTGGAATACAAGTGCCTCCTGTGTACAAAGACTGGAACGTATTTTTATTTGGGACCACTAATGTGCTGAGGGAGCTGAAAAAAGGGGCTCCAGTCAAAGTTAGCCACTGCCCTTCAGCTGCCAGGCAGGTGCCATCATGTTGGCCGACAGCACAGCTCAGGACCCGCTCCCCGGTCCCACCCAGCACAGCTGTCCTAGTGAAACCAGCACAAGCACTGCTAAGACACAGGGACACAGACTCAGAAAAACACATACAACAGAACGGATTCCTGACTCTTCTGATCTTAAAACAAAACTATTAGTGAAAGCACTCCAAAGTCAAATAATTGCCGTTACGCCCCGGCCCACGTTGCTAGTAGTTAGAGTGCCAACCCTTGACACCTTGACCAGGTTAGATTCCCAGTCAAGGGGTCAAGAGCACGTACCTGGGTTGCAGTTTCACTCCCTGCCCTCCAGGGTTGGCGCACCTGTGGGCAACAACCCACCACTCCATGTGCATCTCTCTTTCACATCGATGTTTCTCTCTCGCCCTCTCTCCCTCGCTCCCTCCCTCTCTCTGTGAAAAAGCAATGGAAAAAATATCCTCATGTGAGGATTAACCAAAAATAAAAAAATAATTAACGTAATGTCATACAAAATGGAAAACATTTACTATTATCATTACGAATTTTTAGTTTTATAAAAAAAAGAAAAAATATATTTTCTGGGTGAAGAAAGGTTTATATGCATGCCTTCTGATGAGGAACCATACCAAATGAGAGCAAAATCTCATTAGAGAAAACCTATTAATGCAAACATTTGTGGGACAGCAGCAGGTGCTCACCTGACTGACCACACTTTAGAGCAGTGATTTTCAACCTTTCACATCTCCTGGCACATAGACTCTTAATTACTGAAATTCTGTGGCACACCAAAAAATATATTTTTTGCCAATATGACAAAAAAATAGGTATAATTTTGATTCATTCACACAATCATTGTTGTGTTGGCTGTTGTCATTTTTTTTATTTGACAGTCTAAGGAAAAAGAGGTCAGTGCCCTGACTAGTCAAGTATTGCATGTTTTTAAAAATCTTGCTGCTCACCCATGGTTGAAAATCGGGGCTTAAGGGATACGAAACACATAGACTCTGTTTCTAAGAAACTTCAGGTGGCATATTCTAAAGTCCTAAAAGGAAAAAAAACTGACTCAAATATGGTTCCTTTATTTCAAAATATTATCTGAGTTGTGACAATATATCTTACATTAATAAACGTGTCCTGAGAAGCATTCTTACGCCTTCTTCCACAATGAAGAAATATTTACATTGTAAATATTACCAGTTTATCTCCTACCTTAGGAATCCATAGTCATCTCTAAACTCTTCCAAAATCTCTAAGCCACACTTCATTCCCTTGAAATGGTTTCTATGGTAACCCCTCCCCTTCAAATGAATCGCAGCCCCATTCGAAGGAATATTTAATCTCTTCTTAACAAGCACAGACTTTTACTCTAATCTTGACTACATGATTGGTTCACATACACATTTTATGCGGTGAATCAGCAATTATTTTTCTAGTGGTTCTAAGTGTCAAGATTAATTTCACTATCCCCAGTAATAAAATGGTTTCAAATGACATCTTTAATCAGCAAGTAAAAATGCTTTCCTCCAATTGAGACAAGCTGTCACAAAAGGTCACCAAAATATGACAGGATGGAAATTACATTTGTATCTTCAACTGAAATGTTAATTTTCCTTTAAGTGTTTTCTGTACTATGTCCAGATTTTAAAGGAGAGATATAACTCAATGTAACAAGTTTTACACTGCATTGTCCCTTTCTAAAATGTGCTTAAGAAAAACGTATTTACATACAAATAATTGTATGATTGGACTAATACATAATTAATAAGTATTTATAGAATACACAGTTTATTTGGCAAAATAAAAACAACACACGATAATCTGGTTTTTTACACGATAACTGACCAGGAAATGCGCACAAAGCCTGCAAACACAGGATCTGTGTAGCTGCAGGGCAGTGTGCTGGCACCAGAGACCTGGAACTGCTGAGACCAGATGGAACACTGCCCCACAGATCCTGTGCCATAAAAAGATTAACTGAGGATACAATTTAAAAGAGAACATCATGAATTACAAGAGCTTTAGGCTGAAGCAATAAAGCAAATTAAACATAATAAATGTGCCAGTGAAGCTTAGAATATCATAAAATCTAAGTGCCTACTCATAGATAATTTTTTTAAAGCCTAACTAAAATAAATGTAGTCTTTCCTTCATTGCTTGCACGGCTTCAAAGAGAATCCAGGTCCACTTCCTAGGCCAAAACAGCAGGCAGCTTGGAGCTTCTGTGCTGACACGTCAGGAAACTGGTTAAGGACACCCACATTTTAGCGATGGCTTCCGGCATTACCACTCAAAATAAGCCATTCCTTACACATATGTTCTAGAAACAGAAACCCTTCTTGTCTGGGTTCCACAGAAGAAGCCCTAAAGCATCTTTGTGTGTGACAAATGAATTTATCTACCAAGTATGAAGTTTTGCACCATTCCTAGGAAAACTGAGAAACACACATTTTCAGTAATGTTTAATTCCCAGAATCCTGGATGAGGGGAAAAAGCTCACTACTTAAGATCTTACCCTAACTAAAAACCCAAAAGTCAAATTCTTATTCAATCTGAATTCAAAATACGAAATCACCAACTCTGTACTGGGCTCTATACCTGCCAAGCCTGTCAGATATTGCTAATCTTCATTTTTAAGACTGGCATCATATATTTGAGTGTGAAAATGATTGAATGTGGCCAAAACGCCCTTCTAAATCCTGAAGAAAACTACTATTACACATGCAGACTAAAGGCTCAGAAATGGGGGCACCAGAGCCTCATTTCATTCTTCTTTTTAAAGTGTGGGGTATTCTCAATATTAATCAATGATTTCACAAAATAATTATTTGTATTAAAAATGCTAAAAGACATCATTTGACAACAAAAAAAATATACCATATGAAATGATATATGTATTCTGGTAGCAAGATATTAAAACTAAAACCCATTACGAAGAGTAGGTAAATAGCTTTATCAATCAAATAACTGCGAGTATTTCTACACAAAACATGAAATTACTGTTTCCATCGCCACAAGCACCCAGAGGAGCTGTGAAGTAATTTCTAGTTTATCAAATACTGCAGCAGCCTCTCTCAGTATCTTTCTTATAAATAAAACTAACCTTTTGTTTGGGGAACGGGAGTGTTCAGGTAATAAGGGAGCTCACTGTTTTTAGGAAACCAATCTTTAAATGGACAGAAAAATCCTACTTGTGCTGAAAACAGTCCTAACTTTTCAGTTTCTGGAAAATGTATGTTTCCTAGGTTAGGGCTCACAAACACAGAGCCAAAAAAGATACTTTCAAGCCCCATTTTCATTTGTCCTATTATCCAACCAATCATTCTGCACCAATGCATTTAAAGCCCTTTTTTAAGTTGAAAGAATGATAAAAAGTCAAATTGTTTATGCTTAAGCCTCAATGCCTCTAAGGACCTCAGACCCTCTCCACAACATGTAAAAGGGCCAACTTTCCCACCACTAATTCCTTCCAGCCTCTGGCCTCAGGATGGCATGACTATAAAGCTGCCAGATGCCTTGAAAAGGAAAAAAAGATTCTACACAAATTCTGCAATAAAGGAAGTACAAATGATACTGAAAAGAACAAAGTGAGGCAAAGTTCCTGATAAAAAAGAGAAGCAGGAATAAAACAAACACAAAGTATGAACACAGACAAGCTGGACATCTCACCATTGCCAGGCCTGGGTCAAGGTAAAGTGGACAGGGACAAGATGACCCAGCTGAGGACCAGGGGCTGTGCAACGGCAGCCAGGGTCAGGGGAGAGTGACCCATGAAATTCACCATGGCCTAAAGCAGTGGTTCTCAACCTTTTTAATGTCGCGACCTTTAATACAGTTCCTCATGTTGTGGGGACCCCCAACCATAAATTATTTTCGTTGCTACTTCATAACTGTAATTTTGTTACTGTTAATGAATCGTAATGTAAATATCTGTGTTTTCCGATGGTCTTAGGCGACCCTGCTAGCGGTTCTCAACCTGTGGGTCGCGACCCGACCCACAGGTTGAGAACCGCTGCTGTAGAGAACCGCCTGCAGACTGAAGGGTCCCGGGTTCGATTCTGGTCAAGGGCATGTACCTTGGTTGCGGGCACATCCCCAGTAGGAGGTGTGCAGGAGGCAGCTGATTGATGTTTCTCTCTCATCAATGTTTCTAACTCTCTCTCCCTCTCCCTTCCTCTCTGTAAAAAATCAATAAAATACATTTTAAAAAAAAAAGAAAGAAAATAATTTTATGGTTGGGGGTCACCACAACATGAGGAACTGTATTAAAGGGTCACGGCATTAAAAAGGTTGAGAACCACTGGAAAGGGAGCTGGCTGCAGAGGGAAAGGTTCCCCCATTCTTAATGGCAACTATCAAGTGATTTCACAGCCTTAGCACATGCAGCTACCACAGTTATGACTGGATATATCTGGTTCCCCAATTAATGCAACAAAGCCAATCCCAGCTAACAAAGCCACAGAAACCGGATAATTCACAACCACCTGCCCCAACACGGGCACCCTCCAACATGGCAACTAGGCCATTTCCCTACTGAGCACTGCCCAGTGCCCTCTAGTGTTCTGCCAAGGGTGCCACCTCGCCCTTGTCCATTATCCCAGCCCAAGCCTGAGCTGTGTGCTCCAGCAGGCTTGCTCTGTAACGCTACCATCCTCCTGCTGAGGGTACTTTTGCTTTTTCCCATGTGCTTCATCTCCTTTTACCCAAGGCCAACTTCAAATCTTTTCTTAGAAATTTACACTGTCCTAGACTGACAACTTTATACCTTAACTTGAGAAAAGTCTAAGGAAATCTTGGGCCAAAAGGTAGAGATGGAAAAAACTGTTAGGGGGAGAAGTAGAGACCGGTACGATTCTAGAACAATCTCTCCACAAAGTTCATTAGTAAAGTAGCATGACATGACTGGCTCATGGCTATTAACTCGTGCAACTTGGGGACTTAAGTGTCCTCACATAGAATTCATATCTGCTCATGTTTATAACTGAAAATGGCTACAAATCATGGGTGTGTTTTTTGTTTGTTTGTTTGTTTGTTTTGTGTGTGTGTGTGTTTAAATATATTTTATTGATTTTTTACAGAGAGGAAGGGAGAAGGATAGAGAGTTAAAAACATCGATGAGAGAGAAACACCGAACACCGGGGATGTGCCTACAACCAAGGTACATGCCCTTGACTGAAATCGAACCTGGTTTTAAGAAGTAATAAAGGTAGTAACTAAGGGTTAGTTTCTTGACTGTTATTCTGACCAAGACCAGAGAGCAGGTACAACCCTCTAGCCTTCCATCTCCCCATCCTCCTCCTCGGAATATGATACAATATCCCAGCGGTTCTCAAAGTGCGGTCAGAGCAGCATCACCTGGGAACGCATCAGAAATGCACCTGTGTTGGGCTCTACCCTACATGCTGGGAGTGGGTCCTGGAATCTGTGTTAACAAGCCTTCTAGGTGACTTGCTCACTCATATTTGAGAACCACTGCTTTATTCTCTGCAACAGACACTGGAAGGAACTGTGGGAAGGCTCTCTGCTGATCAGCAACAGCCTACTATCAATCTTTAAGTTGCAAGACTTGCTCAGAATGACGGTCAATTGATTGTGTCTACACAAGTCATCTTGTGTTTTTACGGAATGAGTTTTATAGCACCGTAGCTCGGCTCCGTCTTCACACAGACCACCCACCTCTGATGGCATGCATAATAATCTATAAAGTCAACATTTCTTTACCTATTTGATTAATCGTAATAGTACTATGGAGGAAGCTGAAATGGGAATGAGGAAAGATGGGAGACAGCCAAAAAGAGTTACCCAAAGTTTCTGGAATGTTCCTTCTCTCTCGAGTTACGTCTGAGAGCCTAATAATTGTTCCTTCTTTCCTTTCAGTTTTGAAACGCAATCTTCCAGATTCTTCATCCTCATCATCTTCTTCATCTGATTCTTCTTTTATTTCCTTCTGCATTTCCAAAGTCTCCATACTCCCCTACATTGCAGACACACAAAACAAAGGGGAAAGTGAGTTCACCTTTTGAATTAAAATTGAAGAATATAAGTTTTTTATATTTAAGATGTAAAATGTCCTATTATGAGGCAATGTGAGAAAATAATCTCAAACATTAAAAATTAACTTAATGTTAGAAAAAGATTATATTCCTACATGTTGCTAATTACACTTCAGAGAGAAGAAACATAAATTCCAACAACCCCTTAGGACCTGGAGTCTGATCCAGATTCTAACAGGGTCCAATGTATTAACTAAGCTAACACTGGCGTTCCATGGGCCCCCTCACTAGCATGTGACTCACCTGTTACTTACCTCAGATGACAGTACACTCCTTCCTTACACAGGCTGGGTGTGTCCTGTAATTGCTGACCCAGCCCCTTGAATGTCTGCTGCCCCTAAGGCTCCCCATCTGCTAGAGAGTTGGTTAGTTTGCAACCCCCAAAGTCTGCCCTTCATCACTCCCCTTCTGCTCGATGCCTGTCTGCAGCTGGCCACCACCACCTAAGCTCCAAATCAGCAGGACTGGTCTTTTTCCTCAGTCACTGCTTCTCACTAAAACCAGCTTGTACCTTATATTCCATTACATCACTATTCCTACAAAAACTCTGCCTGATCTAGCCACAAAAACTAAATATTTCTCGTCATCAACAATTCTCAATGCCCATTTCAGTCATGTTCCTTTTGACACCAATCGCTTTTCACCTCATATTAAGTCTTAGTGACCTACTGTTAGATACATACTTAGTGCTAGGTTCATTTAAATACTTTTTATAAACTTAAAAAAGTATATTTTTTATTTTCATAACTCATAATATTTATAACAGAATGAAAAATGAACTGCTTCACTGGCAAGTGCACAAGAATAATATTAAACTAGCAATATAATCATTTTGCATTCTTTCCCCAACATTTTCTGTGCAAGAAGATCAGCTACAAATGTACATACTCATTGCTATAAATCCTACAAGTAGAGGCACATCTTCAGGAGCACAAACGCCTGAAAATAGAATGATGAAGGTAAACTGTAACTTTATTTTAGGCCTAATGATTGCAATACCACCTTTTGGTATTCTATTCACAATACTACAGGGCTTTAAAGTACTAAAATCTTGACATTTTGTTGGTCTGATAGCATTATTTCTCTCTTACTCGATAGCTGAAACCAAAATGAGTGACATATGAGATGGATACAGCTAGGTGTGTGCTGCACTACTCTCAAACTGAACGCTGGTGAGCTCAATCTCCACCTCCATCCACAATGTTCCAATTTATAACTTTTTAAATGTTTGTATTGATTTCTTTATTAGAGAGAGAGGAAGGGAGAGAGATCGAGAGATAGAAACATCAATGAGACGGAAACATCATGGATTGGCTGCCTTCTGCACACACCCTTATTAGGAATCGAGCCTGCAACCAGGGCATATGCCCTGACCAGGAATTGAATCAGTGACCTCTTAGTTCATGGGTCAGGCTGGAAATGAAGGATTAAACTGTGTTTATTAACAGGCAGCATGATCATTCGTCTTTCCCCAATATTATTTAAACGTACAATGCAATCTTCATCAAAATCCAAATAAATTTTTAGTAGATATTGACAAGTCAATTACAGACTTTATTTGGAAATTCAAAGGTCCTAGAACAGCCCAAACAACCTTGAAAAGGAGAACAAAATTGGTGGATTTACATTAACTGATGTCATGTCAAAGTAATCAGTACATGAAGTATTGGCAATGAAATAAAAAAAGAGATTCCAGAAAGAGATTCTAATTTAAATGGTTAACTGATACTCAACAGAAGCACTAAGGCAATTAATTCAATGGGAAATCAAAGTCTTTACAACAAATAATGGTGCAATGACTAATAAACATAGAGGAAAATAATGAATCTCATACCACACACACATTTCTTAGTTGAGATAGATCAGGGACCTAAGCTAAAAACAGCTAATACTATTAAAGCTTCCAGAAGAAATCATAGGCTATAACCTTTGCAACTTTGGGGTAGGCAAAGATATCTTGGGTCACAAAATTAGTGTTCATTAAAATAAAAATTTTCTGCCCGGCCGGTGTGGCTCAGCAGTTAAGCACTGATCTAGAAACCAAGAGGTCACCGATTCGATTCCTGATCAGGGCACATGCCCAGGTTGTGGGCTCCACCCGGGGGAGGGGGGGGCATGCAGGAGACAGCCAATCAATGATGTTTCTCTTTCATCAATGTTTCTCTCTATCCCTCTCCCTTCCCCTCTTTAAAAAAACAATTTAAGACATACTGGTATTTAAAATAAAATAAATAAAACTTTTCTGCTCATGGTAAAATACCTTGAAAAAGATTAAAAAACAAGCCACAGGCTCAGAGATAATATTTATTATATATACACTGAGTGGCCAGATTATTATGATCTCTGAATGCATAATAATCTGGCCACTCAGTGTGTGTGCGTGTGTGCGTGTGTGCGTGTGTGTGTGTGTGTGTGTATTTTAGAGGCCCGGTGCATGAATTCGTGCATGGATGGGGTCCGGCCAGCCTGGCCAGGGGGAGGGGATATGGGCAGTTGGCCGGCCTGCCTGCTGGTCGAACTCCTGGTCGAGGGGACAATTTGCATATTAGCCTTTTATTATATAGGATATACACTGAGTGGCCAATTATGCATTCAGAGATCACAATAATCTAGCCACTCAGTGTGTGTGTGTGTGTGTGTGTGTGTGTGTATATATATATATACACACACATACACACACACACATATAATATTCATCATACACATACTAGAGGCCCGATGCACGAAAATTTGTGCAAGAGTAGGCCTTCCTTCCCCCGGCTGCCGAAACCGGCTTCCCTTCGGCACCCAGGACCTGGGCTTCCCTCCTCCAGACGCCAGCAGGCACCCGGGACCCAGGCTGGCTTTCCTCGGGCCCTGGCTTCATCAGGAAGGATGCCTGGAATGACATCCAGAATATGTCAGTTTAATTAGCATATTACCCTTTTATTATTATAGAGCATATTACCCTTTTTTATTATTGACTAGAGGCCCAGTACATGATTGAATCATGCACGTGTAGGGTCCCCTACACGCTTTCGCTTTTCGCGGTGGACCTGGGTGCCTGTCTGCTGGTGCACCAGGCCTTTCAGAAGCCTCCGGTTCGGCGGAGGCTTCTGAAAAACGTGGTGCCGGAGCAGACAGGCACCCAGCTCCACCGCTTTTGATGGTCCGCAGCCGCTGAGGGGGGCTACCCTGCTGTTGAGAGGCGCAGGGGGTGGGACTCCCGCCCCCTGCGCCTCTCAACGGCCGCTGAAGGGGGCTGCCGCGGACACCTGGCTACCCTGCCGTTAAGAGGCGCAGCTGGGTGTCCACGGCAGGCCCTCTCAGCGGCCGCGGATCTGGCCGTTGAGAGGCATAGGGGGCGGGAGTCCCGCCCCCTGATCCTCTCAACAGCAGGGTAGCCCCCCTCAGTGGCAGGGGATCCGTGCCTCTCAATGGCCGGATAGGCCACCCCGAGTCCCGCCCCCCAGCCTCCTGCTGCCCAATCGTGGGTGTAGCGGAGTGATGGTAATTTACATGTTACTCTATTATTAGATAGGATTATTATATATATATATATATATATATATCTGCCAATGGACTTACATTAGAATATATACATATCCATCTATCTAGAATATAGACAGTATGTAGATATAATCTATACTGAAAATCTATAGATAATATACATGTATAAACAATACATATTTTTGTGTAGACTATATAAACTATGTATAGCATATATAGACAAAAATTTTAAAGACAACCTACTTTTTAAAAAGAGACTAAAAATGGATGCAAAGAAGATATATAAGTCCAGCACATGGAAAGGTACAAATCATCATTAGTTATCAGAGAACTACAAACTCAGACCATGATTACAATCCCACTGGAAATACTAAATGAACAAGATTAACAATAGCAAATGATGGAGAACAACTGAGATCTCATACAGGACTGGTGGGAGTACAGAATGATACAACCACTTTGGAAAACCATTTGGTGATTCTGTATAGAATTAAGCATAACCCTACCCTGTCCCAGTAATTCCACTCCTAGTTAATATCAAGTGAAAAGAAAAGATACAGCCGCAACAGGAAATGGAAACACCCCAAGTATCTATCATCAGGATAAATGAACAGTACTGTGCCCATCACCGAATGTAAATGTTATCACAACTGAAAAAGTCAATATTTAAACAGTGCAAAGATTTTTTTAAAGCTTCTCTCATCTCTTCCTTTATATGTGCCAAAACTAAAATAGCAACCTTTTAAACCATTTTTTATGACAACAGCACAACTGGCACTGATGTGGCCATATAATTTAAAAAACTGATCATCGTCATAATTACATCTTTCTAATTTGTTTTCGGTATAATGATTACTTTGTATTAACCAATCAAGAACACTCATTAAGTAAAAGGAGCAACCTAAAAGAGGCTTTTAAAATGAAATTACTTTTGAGTTCCATAACTCAGATTCTAATATGTACTTAAACACAACTCCAGAGATCAAGTCATCTGAAAGGCAGGACGCTCTCTACTGTTTGAAGCAACCCGGAGCCTTGCGCACTGCCAGGCAACACAAGCCAAGTACTGTTGGTTCATCAACACCCTGCAGGCATTTAAGAAAATGGGTCAAAAACTAGGAAGACACCTATAAGTGGCAAATTAAAGCCGATGATCCTCCCAGAGGACTTTGTAACTTAGACTTCTAAAAAAGATAGAATGACAGTCCTCCAAAAGCAAAGCCCTCCAAAAGATGCTGAAACGGCACAGGACACCAACACCTCCTGAGCACCTGAACAGGACCAGGCCCAAGTGCTCAATAATGGTCCTTCTGCCTGCCTGACAGTCAGTGATTCCACTCTAAGAAAACAAGCCAGCAAATCCCTGCTTCCAAGGGCTGGTGAAAGTCCTGAGAGCAAAAAGTGTTAGTACAAGGAATTGTCCATCAACACAAAAACGAGCAACATGAACAAAGTAAACCAACAATCAAGGACAAAAGGCTGAGAAAGTAAATGTATGCTGACTGTCCTAACAGGTGGTATAAAAAGACAAACTATTTCATCTGGATTGGATTTTACTTTCTGCTCTATAAACAGATTCATATTGAAAATGACTCAAGTGTTTTATATGAGAGTTACAGCAACTAGGAATCCCAGGAGTGAAACAAATGCAGTATAGTTAGTTCTGTGCCTTCCAAATTAAAGGGTCAAGGTTTTAACCACCCTGTATTTCCATGTTGATAAAAGTTATTCTCACAGCAAAAACATTTAAAAATATTTGGTGTACAAAGCATAATATCCCCACCGTCTAGAGAAGGCGTCCTCAAACTACGGCCCGCGGGCCACATGCAGGTGTTTTTGCCGTTTTGTTTTTTTACTTAAAAATAAGATATGTGCAGTGTGTATAGGAATTTGTTCATAGTTTTTTTTAAACTATAGTCCGGCCCTCCAACAGTCTGAGGGACAGTGAACTGGCCCCCCGTTTAAAAAGTATGAGGACCCCTGGTCTAGAGGCAATCACTTTTTTGTCTTTATCCACATAGATGGTTTTTGAGTCACACATATACCTACGCAGTTAGGGGGAACTTAAGGGGAGAATTCTGTTATCTTGTTCTTCTCATCTGACATGTCATGAGCCTCCTTCCATGTCCAACAGAGAGGTGCCCTACAGTGCCTCTAAGGTAAGGCCACCATTTACCTGACGCTCTCGAAAAATTTACATGGTTCCATTTATCCTCAAGGCTGCAAACAAATACCTGCTGTGATCTTTAAACACATCCGAAATGAACTCTTTCGAATGAGTTCGTCAAAGTGGATGAAACCCCGGATTCTAAGGCTTTTGATACTGTCAAGAACAGTGAAAGGTCTGAGACTTTTACCCTCTTGCAGTCTAGTGAGGCAGCCTGCCACTGTTTTGTAGGTGCTGTGAGAAGACATGAGACTCCTGGTCAGAGATTAGGACAATTTACTTTTAACAACAGCAGTGGCATTTGGGCCAGCTTCCTGAGCCCAAATTCCCTCCGGACCACGTGCAGAGGAGGACTGGGTAATCCTGCACACAGGGGACCCTGAGTTGAGGGATATGAGTATGTGAGCAGAGAGCATGCCTGCCCCTTGCTCAGGAGGACGGTACTGTCTTTCAAGGCTGTTTATGTATCAGACATCCTCGAAGAGATACCCAGGAACAAAGGTAAGTCAACTCTTTGCTCACAAAACACACAGACATGACAGACCCAAGAAAAATCGCCTCCTGGCAGTCACTACTTCCACAATGGTTCCTCAACTGAATGAGACTATACCTGACCAATAATTTTTATTCTTGCCAATATTAAAATAGGTTAAAATTCAAATTTTTGTTTTAACTTTTATTTTACTGAAGTTTTATATACTTTCTGATTTTTTTTATTACTTCCCTTATTTTTTTTTATTACTTTCTCACATTATTTAACCTTCCTTTAGGGGCTCATCTGTATATATTGAACATACTATATACTGAATATACTAACTTTATACACTAAGTATATTAATTCTTAGGCTCACATGTAAATATTTCCCCATTCTTGTCACTTGTCTGACCTTGTTTTAAGGGTATCTTTATATGACCAGATGACTCTTTTCCTTCATGGCCTAATACCAAGAGGAGCAGAGACAACCTAGTCACATCCATTCACTCTCTGTCACATCCTTAAGAGTAAAAGTCCCAGGCTAAGCAGGACATACTGACAACTAATAAAACACTACATCAAGCATGTCAAACTCGCCCTAACCAGTTTGGCTCAGTGGATAGAGCATTGGCCTGCAGACAGAAAGGTCCCAGGTTCGATTCTGATCAAGGGCATGTACGTTAGTTGTGGGCACATCCCCAGTAGGAGGTATGCAGGAGGCAGCTGAATGATGTTTCTCTCTCATCAATGTTTCTGATTCTATCTTTCTCCCTTCCTCTCTGCAAAAAATCAATAAAATATATTAAAAAAAAAAAAAAAGCACGTCAAACTCAAAGGCTAACACGGGCCAAATAAACAAGGTGTAAGTTTATGTGGGCTGCAAAACAAACAAAAGCTTCAATTTTCATAGAAACATATGTTTATTTCGATAGAGACATGCTGAATACAAAGGGCTGAAATAAGTAAGCGTTAACATAAAATAATAGAACATTTTAATAAAAATTAATATTTTTTTCTTGAACATTAACTTACCAGACACTGAATAACTGCACAAATTAATAAGCGTAACTCAAATAAACCTATTTTTCTTGTTCTCTGAAAGCGAAATATTTCCTGTTGGGCACACCAAACAAGTCAGTACAAGACTGACTTAATGACGTGGCAATCAGATGCTAAAATATTCGCTGCTGGTATTAGTGGAGAGAAATGGTGTGCCTGTACATAAGGGAAATGAATGCAACACGATTATAGTAATCAGCCTTTAGTGAACTTCGTAGCTGTTATTAATAACTAGAGGCCCGGTGCACAAATTCATGCACCAGTGAGGTCCCTTGACCTGCCCTGAAGGATTGGGCCAAAACCAGCTCTCTGACTCCCCCAAGGGGGCCCGGATTGCGAGAGGGCTCAGGCCAGGCCAAGGGACCCCACGGGTGCATGATCGGGGACAGGGAGGGACATGGGAAGTTGGCCAGCCGGGGAGGGACCCACGGGAGGGCTCCAGGGCATGTCCGGCCCATCTTACTCAGTCCTGATCTGCCTGACCCCAACAGCAAGCTAACCTACCAGGTGGAGCGCCTGCCCCCTGGTGGTCAGTGCATGTCATAGCTGGTCGATCGGCTGACCATCTGCCCCCTGGTGGTCAGTGCACATCATAGCAAGTGGTTGAGCGGCCTTAGCATATTGTTAGCATATTATGCTTTGATTGGCTGAACAGCCAACCAGTTGACCAGACACTTAGCATATTAGACTTTTATTATATAGAACTAGAGGCCAGGTGCATGAAATTAGTGCATGGGGGAGGGGGGGAAGTCCCCTCAGCCCAGCCTGCACCCTCTCCAATCTGGGACACCTTGGGGGATGTCCGACTGCCCTCTCACAATCCAGGACCACTGGCTCCTAACTGCTCACCTGCCTGCCTGCCTGATCGCCCCTAACTGCCCCCCCCCTTGCCTGGTCACCCCAAACTGCCCTCCCTGCTGGCCTAGTTGCCCCCAACTGCCCCCCCCCCGCCAGCCTGATCGCCCCTTACTATCCCCCCTGACGACCTGGTCGCCCCCAACTGCCCTGCCCAGTTGGCCTGGTCACCCTAACTGCCCCCACTACCGGATTGGTCGCCCCCAACTGCACCCCCCCCGCCGGCCTGGTCGCCCCTTACTGATCCCTCCCACCAGCCTGGTTGCCCCCAACTGGTCCCCCTGCGGGCCTGGTCGCCCCACGCAGCCTGCTGTTCAGTCGTTTACTCGCCCCTCACTAAGCCCCTGCCGGCCTGGTCGCCCCATGCAGCCTGCTGCTCAGTCATTTGGTCGCCCCTCACTAAACCCCCGCCGGCCTGGTCCTCAGTCATTTGGTCGCCCCTCACTAACACCCCTGCTGGCCTGGTCGCCCCACACAGCCTGTTTAGTCATCTGTTCGGTTGCAATGGTCACTTAGGCTTTTATATATATAGATTACATATAATAGGATATTATAAAAATTAAGTCACAAAATTTTTATTAAAACATTTCTTACATACCGTTATATTGGTGGGCCACAAAAATATTCGTTGTGGGCCACATGCACGAGTTTGACATGCTTGTGCTACATCCACCAGTCTCCCTGCTCTGAGGGACAGCCCTGTGACTAAGGTGCAACTCATGAGATGGTGATGAAGTGTTATAAACAAATTCCGCAGTCCCTTTAGTCCCCTGCACAGCCCGCTGCTGGATGTGGCCCTGGGAGAGCAGCAGCCCAGGAGCTGTACCATCAAATCGGCATTGAAGCCTGCACACTGATTACCTAGTGAGGACAATGCCAGTTCTAAAATGACCTCTGGAACTTTCTATATTAGTGGAAAGTAAACTTCTAATATTCAGTGAGTTTTCAGGTTTACTGGTAAACCTAAAGCTAACACATCATTATTAAAACGTTTTCTTTTAATGCATGTACAGTTTGATGTGTGTACATGCATGTGTACACATGCATGCTTATTTGGTTTTGAACACTGAAATCTTTATTCAATCTGAGATCTATTTTCGTACACTGAAGTCTTTATTCAATCTGAGATCCACCCTATCTAATAAAGACAGAATATGCAAATTGACCGTCGCTCCATGACAAAGATGGAGGCACCCGCAGCCAATGAGGAGGGAATATGCAAACTGACGCGACAAAGATGGCAGCGGCCGGGCCGGGATGCTTGCATCGTCGCCATGGGGGCGTGGGGCATGGGTGGAGGGAGCTATTGGAGGGCGGCAGGGCCGGAGCGAAGGCGGAAGGCGGCAGCCAGGAGAAGGAAGGCCTATTCTTGCATGAATCTTCGTGCATCGGGCCTCTAGTATAGGTATAATTAAAGTGCAAGGAGATATCCAACTTTTCCCAAAATGATCAGTCCTTATTAAGTTTGTCTGAGATATGCTGTCTTATTTACTCACACATATTACAAGTTCATTTACTTTATGACTGGATCTAATCATTAATGTTCCTCCAAAGATACCCCATCATAAGCCTGCAAGAATTCTTCATCCTAACAGCCATTAAACGAGAAAAGTTTTTCGCATATAGCTTTTAGGGGTTTTCAGCATTTTTCATCTTGTTGATTCATGCTTAATTGTTTTAGCACATTTTACTATAGCAGTTACCTGCCGGAGGAGAAAACACTAAACACAAAGGAAGATGACCTTCCCCTGTGCCAATGAGAACAGAGCACAGCATGGAACCCAACTTCTCTGGTCAGTGACGGGGCTCTGCTCCAAACTCCAAGTGCCCAGAGAAATCGCTTTAATAAAATTAGCACTAAGGAAAGTAACCTAAAAAGAAAGTGACCACCTACTCCCATGGAGAGCCCAGGAGCAGTAAGGAGCTGGGATCACACCAGGTTCAAAATACTCTTAACAGCAACAGAAGACAAAAGAACAGCAATTCAGTTCAACACAGGAGCTGCACTGAGAACCATAGGCTAGTTCTTCATCAGCCGGTCTCTGGAATAAGAGATGATTCAGGTCTATATGAAATGTAAGGGGCATATCAGCAGGCAGGAGGCTCTTGAGGGCACCCAGTAGAAAGCAGCCAGCTGAGAGGGAAAGAAAGGCTCCTGCAAGTACTGCCAACAAGTGACTAGAAGATCTGATCCTATCTGGGGGAACTGGACTTCCAGCATCCCTACCCACCCCCCAACCCCAATAAAATGAACACTGGACAGTTACAGGCAGGCATCAAAGAGTGAACACATCATGGAGACTGAACAACCTTCTGTACAGTAGAGAGAGAGGAAAATCCACTGTCCCAAATTAAACAAACTTCCAAAACTTCCAAGGCAGATGAGACCATCAGAAACCAACTGACACCATTCCTGAAGTCACTGAGAGAAGAAACATGGCCAAATGATGCTAATCAAAAGTCCAGCCAATAGACACTCAAGTACAGTCTGCAGTACTGGATCCTCACTGGCAAACAAAACTTTGCTACCCTTTTCATAAATTATCATCCTGAAACTTTCTTACACAGCAATGTTTTATGAAATCTCACTGTGTTAATTTTAAAGACCCTAAATTCTAGTAAATTGATTGTGCTTAAAATATAAATTACCCGACAAGTAATTTTCTAATGTTTTGTTAAATAATAAGTGATATACACTCGTTCCTAAGTACAAGTTTTTAAATCAAATTCCAATTCACTCTCAAGAACAGGACCAGCAAAATCCTTAAGATGTAAGTATCTTTGCACTTCTGCGTATAATGGGGAAAAAACATCAGAGCTGTTTGTTCATCAATGCAGACCTCTTCACATGTAAATTTCTGTGGTTTTGATTCGACCCCAAGATACACAAAATCCTCCATGTGCTCTCCAGAGTAAGCTAGAATGGACAGACCGAGCTCATGGTCAGCACTGCAGAGTAGGACCCGCAACCACAGGAAAGTAAGCATGTAATAAACTAAACCCCATGGGACACACAGGCATGCGATCTACTTGTGCTTGTTGGTCTAATAGTGAGGAATGAATGAATATGAACACCAGTAACGGCCTCCTTGCTGCAGAGCTGGGGGGAGGATTTCACAGTTTAAGTCCACATACCAAACACAGAAGAGGTAATGCTAGATTCCACCGTTGTGAACTATAAAGATGGGAGAAAGGAAAGAATGATGGTGGCTATAAAGCTCCATGTACTGAGGTGAGCTGACACTAACTCACAAAAAGACACCCAACCACTCGGCTCACCTTTAAAGGTTATAACTCTCTGTAAAAATATTATAGCACTTTCAGAATTTCTAAATAATTTTTTTAATTCCTGAAAAAAAATTAATTTTAACACAGAAAAGTACTGTGAGTATATTCAACGGCAACATTTTTTTCTTTTTGATACCTGAATCTCAGACCACAAAGGCTGGCTAATTCAGATGGACTTTATACAACCACTAGAGGCCCGGTGCATGAAATTTGTGCACTGGAGGTGGGGGTCCCTCAGCCCAGCCTGCCCCCTCTCACAGTCCAGGAGCCCTCAGGGGATGTCCTACTGACGGCTTAGGTCCGCTCCCCGTGGGGAGCAGGCCTAAGCTGCAGTCTGGCCGTAGCGGCTCGAAGCAGGCACCCCTGTGTGTTGTGTCTCTGCTCCAGCCCACCCCCAGCCCCAACCTCTCTGTGGCTGCTGGGGCTGGGGGCGGCACACAATCCCCTCCTGCCCATCTGCACGCGCAGCTCCTCCTGAGCCAGTCGTGACACCTTAAGGAGTCCCGGCTAATTTGCATATTATATATATATATATATAGACTAGAGGCCCAGTGCACGAAATTTGTGCATGGGGTCCCTCAGCTCAACTTGCACCCTCTACAATCCAGGAGCTCTCAGGGGATGTCCTACTGATGACTCAGGCCCACTCCCGTGGTTCTCTGCTCTCTGCAGGGCCTGGGGGTTTCACTGCAGCCATGGAGATGAAGCCCCCATGCCCTGCTGTCTGCTCTCTGCCTGCTGCCGCCATGCGAAGGAAGCCCCAATGCCCTGCAGTGTGCTCTGTCTGCCAGGCCTGGGGGCTTCGCTGACACTGACACACTAAGGAAGCCCCCAAGCCCTGCTGTCTGGGCTCTGTCTGCCGTTTCTAGGGGCAGATCCAGCTTCACCCATTGGTCCACAAGAACCCCCGATGGGCTGACGGGCCCAACCGCTGCAGCCCCGGCGGAGCGGGAAGGCTGGATCTGCCCCCTCCGGAGGCAGATCCAGCCTGCCGCTTGGTTCCCGCAAGCCTGTCCTGGCTCTGTCTGCCCGCCGCTTGATCCGCGCGAACCCCCACGGGGCTGACGGGCCCAACCACTGCAGCACCAGCGGGGTGGGAAGGCTAGATCTGCCCCCTCTGGTGGACAGGCCCAGACACTCCAGCAGCGGGGCTGAGGGGACTGGGCGCCGCCATCTTGTGGCTATGGGAGCCGCCATTTTGTCACGGAGTGATGGTTAATTTGCATATTACTCTTTTATCAGATAGGATGGCCCTATGTAATCTCAGTGTGAGGATGGATGGAAAACTCACTAGAAATATTCTTCATAACAAACTACAGGAGTGCCACAATGAGGGTACACCTTGTGGGGGGCACACTCACATATCAAGTGCTTTCCAACTGTGGTTTGTTCCAATAAATTTAAGTTCAGAGAAGGCAAGGGCCATGCTTCATGCTTCATGTCTTTTAGCAATATTTGTAGCCCCAGTGCTTGAACATCAGTGAAGAACTGCTGAATTTACAAGGGAGAGGGCCAGATACAATTTGCCAATCATCTGATTTTACTGATAATCAGTAGCAAGAATAAAATGCTACAACTAGGGAATAACTAAGCACAATTTTAAGAAGCACTCTAAGAAGTGCCCCACATTAAGCTGGTTTACAAACACACCAGAAGAGCAGAGAGCACCTGTCCACACTTGGAAAGGATGACCAACACAAACCACTTACAGGGTTAGCAAAGAACAAGTGTCCAGGACGCCTTTTCCATGCCTCTATTTACCAAAACTTCAAACAGTTTTCATTAACCCTTTGCACTTGCTTGCTTTTTTCCGATTCCTTTATTCTAATGCTAACCGTGTTGAGCCACACTCGACATCCGAGTGCAAAAGGTTAATATGCCTACTGAACAGAAAGCATTCAAAAAGAAATCAAATCAAATAGCTACTAAGATACTTAAACACAATCATGACTGGAACTAAACATTCTAAGATTCCACATAAACAAGCTGTAGGAAATGGGCTTCCATGACCCATCTCCAGCGTGGTTGACTTTTGATGGAAACGGTTGCTGAATTTCCCCAAGGCAAACAGAATGTAGGCAGGAGGGAAGCGGATATAAGAACAAAGAACTGTAGCCAGCCAGCATCATGGTGGAAACCCCCGGGGTACCTGCCTCAACTAGACAGGGGGAGGTGGGGGCAACTAGGAAAGGCCTCAGCACAATTTTTTTAAATGGCCCAATGGGAGACAGCAAGACCTAGGCGATGTATGAGGAAACAGGTGACCCCATAGTACTCAGCCAATGAGGACCTGGAGGAGGGACTGAATAAACAGGCTGTGTTCGCTGCCCCAGGTGTGCCTGTACAACTGGACGGACACCCGCTCTTGAGAACTTATTAAAAGTCTCATTTTTGCCATACTTCTGTCTCTGAGTCCGTTACTTGAATTCAGACAGGTGAGGGTTTCTCACACAATCTTTTTGCAATTATATGCATATATGTATTTCATTGGCCAAAATCCACAATTTTTGAACTTTTTTCTCAAATACAAGCTTCCTCTGAATGAGAACATAAGGAGAGAGGACAGAGCTCCCCCTGCAAGAGGCTGTGTACACCCTCTAACTCTGCAGGCTCTCCCACCACCTGCAGCCCTGTGAACCATGCATTTCCGTGCAACCCCTGTGTCCTGAAAACCCCAAGATCCTACTGCAACTATGATCACATCCTTCCACATAATCTCGTAAGAGCTAGTTTTAAAAACTAATCTCTTTAATGATGAATCACTAAAGACACATGAGCAGCCTTTCACTAGCACCTTTTCTGTTGATATTCAATTTAAAAACAGAAAGCTAGTATGAAAATCATCTTTCTGAAATAAACATCAGCAGTCTCCACTTCCTGATCACAGATAACAAATTCCTGTGACATTTCCTAAACTAACCTCCCATCTCTTTATTCCTGTTTGGACAGTTCTCGGTTACAGAAAGGATGAATGAACAGGACATCAATCACTTTCAAATATTAGCACCTTAAAGATGTCTTTAGCAGGTCAATAATCTTTTCACCTTAGAAGGACTTTATCAGATCGTGTCTAAAGCCAGAATAAAAGCTCTGCATTAAGTACTTCTAACAATTGACAGTGTATCTCCACCACACAAAGCTGTTTTCTTCCTTAGGGTGCAATCCTCAAGGTCACAATTCTGTACAGCCTTCCAGAATGACAAAGGAGCATTACCTCCAGCCAAACAAGCTGTCAACACAAACTTTGTCACAGCTCAGATAAAGAAACTGGCAGACAGTGATAATAAGGTCTAATTTCCCTCCCTCCCAAGGGAGGGAAATAGATTTCAAATCAGTCTAGAAACCTGTGCCCTGGCAGCCAGGTTATCTTTGGCACACAAAGGAGAAGAACTCACTGTGAATTCATCTAAAGGCTCATTGATCTCGATGTCCAGCACTTCGTCATTGTACAGCTGCTCCTCCTCTGGCTCTTCCACATACTCCATGTGGTCTTCTGTCAGCTCGGCATCCTGGCCTTCATACTGTCCTTCCTCCGGATACTCATGAGCGTACAATTCAGACCCATCTGACTTGTGATAAACCAGTTCATCCTCTCCTTGCTCATACTCGGATTCCTGTTCTCCAGACTGGTCATTAGTGTTGTCAGCCAGTTCATATGATGTGACCATGCCAGATGTGGTTTTCAGACTAATTGTGACACCCTGAGAACTAGAGGGAACAAAAATACAGAGAAAGGTGCCAATTAGAGTGGAGCTCAAAACTAAGTCAGACATCAATTAACTGTTACAAGGATAAACCTTGACTGGAGAAAAGTTATTCCAGTTCTTATAAATACACACTAACCCCAACAATGACTGAAAACAGAGTTCGTATTCTATACTGAGCCAGCACCGCACACTCTCACAGAACAGCAGAGCCCGTGTTGCATACTGAGCCAGCAATGCACCCTCTGATGGAATAGCACCCCAACTATCAGCAGCTGCAGGTTATTTGACCAAGAAAATCAGATCAACCAGTTGGGAAAACAGGTCTGATATGACTGGCAAAAGCTGAGGTCTGAACGTATTTCATTCTAACTACCAGAATGAAAAGGATGGCATGTTTTCTAAGATTTCAAAGTAAAAATAGGAGTGTTACTCTATAAACAAAAATCATAATTATAAAAACAATTTATTTTTTAAATCCATGCGCAAATTATAGGCTCCTATTTAAAAATAAAAATATTAAAATGTGTATAAAACTACATTTTAATGTTCAAATAAATAAAATTTATCCTAGTCACAAACATGAAAAAATTAGTTCAAAATTTCTGAACAACATACCAGGGTTAAAGTTTTAAAACTGCAAAATAAATTCATATTCTACCTATTAAGTCACAAAAGTTAATAAAGTGTAAAATACACTTAAAATACAAGATTTTGCAAATAAATCTAAGTCCCACATATTAAAGTATCTAATCCTAACAAAACGTATACGCCACACAGACATTATGTAGTTTAAAAACTCCAAAGGTCTGTTTCAAGGCAACCCCACTGTGATGGTGGTGTGTGGAGGTGAAGGCTTTGGGAGATGCTTAAGTCACGAGGCTGGAGCTTCATGATGGGATTAGTGCCCTTATAAAAGGGACTCAAAGAGCCTCTCTCCCCTTTTGTCACCTGAGAACACAGCGAGAAGGCACCATCTATGAACCAGAAAGTGGGTCCCCACCAGACCCTGACAGTGCTAGCTAGCACTTTGGCCTTGGACTTCCCAGCCTGCAGAACTGTGGGAAATAAATTTGTTGTTTATAAGCCACCCAGTTTATAGTATTTTACTACTGCAGCCCAAACAGACTAAAACAATTACATTCAAATAGAAACCAGAGTCTAAAGTACAGTCCAAAGGAATTTCCAAAATGGCAATTCCCAAATGGTAATCAGCTAGGTACAAGTAAAAACTGTCTAGAAGAAAGCAAAAACAGCAACAGCAAACAGCAACAAACAAAATGATGAGTCCAGAGGCACTGCCCCAATCAAATATAGCAATTCCTCAAAACAGGAGTACACACCTGTGCTGAGCTTTCTTATCACCTGCACTCAGCAGAACCCACGGAGGTCATTAAATGCAAGGCCAACACTGACTTTTAAACAGTTGATCTACTTATAGAAAAACATACCTATTTGTAGCTTTCACATCAGAGTTACATTAATATCCCATTTAGAATAAAATAATACATTAAAAATATAATACATTAAGTTATCTCCATTATAATTATAAATTACAAACAGTTCTTATCAACTTAGTTAAATAAAGATAATTTTTAAGGAGTTAATATTGAGTACCTGAAATTTTCGTCATCTTCATTATCACTCTGTAAAAGATCATCGTTCAGCTCTTCATCTGACAAATCCGACTGATTCTAATTAAAATAAGAAATCTACGTAATGCGTGTCACTTCCATAATAAGACTTGTTATAAAAGTGCAAAATCACATTGACTGGATTGTTTCTAACCTTGTTATTAAAATATTTACCATTCAGAAAGTTTTCCCAGTTTCATGTAACCAGTGACAAAATCGAGAAATTCCACATGTAGCATACTTGCTTACTACCCCAGACTAGTTTTTAGATGCACAGTCAAGTATAAAACTAACAAGCATAATGATCATATTTACTATAATGCTAACAAAAAAAGGGAAGTCTTGTAGTGACTCCCTACAAACAAAAATTTTTCTTAAAAACACCTTAAGATTTTACTAAATGTAACACTGTCCTATATAATTAAGAGGTAACATGCAAATTAACCATCACGCCCTCACAAGATGGCTGCCTACGACCAGGCCGGCAGGAGGGTTAGTGAGGGACAACCAAAAGACTGAACAAGCAGGCAGCGTGGGGTGACCAGGCCAGAAGGGGAGTTAGTGAGGGACGTCCAAACGACTGAACAAGCAGGCTCCATGGGGCGACAAGGCCAGCAGGGAGGGGCAGTTAGGGGTGACCGGGCCTGAAGAGGAGGGCAGTTGGGGGAGACTAGGCCAGCAAGCGTAGGCAGTTGGGGGGGACGGACCCAGGCCTGCAGGGGGGCACCAGGCCTACAGGGGAGGGCACTTGGGGGGGACCAGGCCTGTAGGGGAGGACAGTTGGGAGGAACCAGGCCTGCAGGGGAAGGCAGTTGTGGGCGATCAGGCCAGCAGGGAGGGCAGTTAGGGGTGACCGGGCCAGCAGAGGAGGGAAGTTGGGGGAGACCAGGCCAGCAGGGGAGGGCAGTTGGGGGAGACCAGGCCAGCAAGGGTAGGCAGTTGTGGGAGACCGGGCCTGCAGGGGAGGGCACTTGGGGGTGACCAGGCCTGCAGGGGAGGGCAGTTGTGGGCAATCAGGCCAATAGGGAGGGCAGTTAGGGGTGATCGGGCCGGGCCGGAAGAGGAGGGCAGTTGAGGGGTCCAGGCCTGCAGGGGAGGACAGTTGGGGGGGACCAGGCCTGTAGGGAAGGGCAGTTGGGGGGACCAGGCCTGCAGGGGAAGACAGTTGGGGGGGACCAGGACTGCAGGGGAGGGCAGTTAGGGGTGACTGGGCCAGCAGGGGAAGGCAGTTGGGGGCGACCAGACTGGCAGGGGTGGGCAGTTAGGGGTGACCAAGCCAGCCGGGAGCAGTTAGGCATCAATCAGGCTGGCAAGGGAGTGGTTAGGGGGTGATCAGGCTGGCAGGCAGAAGCGGTTAGAGGCAATCAGAAAGGCAGGCAGGTGAGCAGTTGGGAGCCAACAGTCCTGGATTGTGAGAGGGGTCCCAGATTGGAGAGGGTGCAGGCTGGGCTGAGGGACTTCTCCCCCCACACCCATGCACGAATTTCATGCACCGGACCTCTAGTCTATATTATAAAAAGCCAGTGGCCGGAACGCCAGAACACTGGAACAACCAAACGGCTGGTCACCAGGAGGTGCATGGAGCACCTCTCGGTCCCTTCCCCCAGCCCGCAAGCCGCTCGCGTGGCATGGCACGGTTCACGGCTCACAGCAGCGAGCTACCGCACATGGCAGGTCTATGGTCCCGCCAGCGTGGCAGGTCTGGGTCTCGCGCGATTCACGCACTGGGCCTCTAGTCTTAAAATAACATTTAGTGACAATAGGAAAATGCCAATGATACAACACTAAATTTAAAAGAAACAGTATTTAATATATATAGTAAAGTATATATAAAATCATGGAATAAGAATGAAAGGAAATATGGCAAAATGTCAGTCATGAGAGTTTATATCTATTTTTCATTATTTTTAAATGTTATTGAACTCTGGTTCTTATAGAGTACAAAGTATTTATTTTACACTAGAGGCCCAGTGCATGATTAAATCATGCACGTGTAGGGTCTCCTAAACGCTTTCGCTTTCGATCACGGGGGAGCTGGGTGCCTGTCCGCTGGTGCACCAGGCCTTTCAGAAGCCTCCGCCGCGGAGGCTTGGTGCCTGAGCGGACAGGCACCCAGCTGCCCCGCTTTTGATGGTCCGCTGGGGGACGTGAGCTCGCTGCCCCAGAGGCCCCTTCTGTGCCGCAACACAGCCATGGTGCAGACGCTGAGCCAATCAGCCACCCCGGCCACCCCGAGTCCCGCCCCCCTGCGCCTCCTGGCCAATCGTGGGTATAGTGAAGGTACGGTCAATTTGCATATTTGTCTATTATTAGGTAGGATTAGAAAAGAATATCTGTATATTTGAGTATGTTTATCTTTAAGCTTATCTCTGAATAGTCCCAAAAAGTAAATTTCAGATCCAGTATGCCAAATATTAACCCCAAATATGAAGTTCCTTCAAGGCAAGTGGTAGTTTTACAGTTACCACTCTCACAAACTCAATACCTGCTAGAGTGCCTTGGACAATATAGGAACTAAACTATTTATTAAAGAATCTACTGCTTGAGTTATAGTTATCAGAGAACTTACTAACAATAAATTAACAGTCAGCTATTTGTGCGCTTAAAAATTCAATTCACAAAATTTTAATCTATACCCAACTTTCCAGGAACACATCCCCTGCAGAAGACGTATTCCTATATTTTAAGTGTAATTAAATGACTACCATTTAGTTTCAAAAAGATCTGTATTTCTTACCTTTTTGCCAGATAGCAAATCTTCTCCAAGTAAGTCATCTTCAAGTTCACTGGAGAGAAGAAGAGACATGCCAATGCATCATCCTATTACATGCTGAGAATCTACCCAGGATTTGGGGGCTTGGGTACTTGCACTTTACATTTGCTATACTTTCCCTTTTCTTTACTAATAAAAAAAACTTATTTAGAAATATATAGGGAACACTGGTCTTTAAATTGTGAGAGGCTTTGCAATAGGAGGTGGCTCTCACTAGACCTCTAAGCTTAGTTTTTCACCTCAATATGGGATCTTTTTTTTTTAACCTGTTCAGTAATCAGTAAAACAATAAACTATAACAAGTAGTATCTGTGCTTTCTCCTACCTTTAAAAACCTACAAAACATAGGAAAAGATGCCCAATATCATTAACTAGAAAAATTAAAAACCACTGAGAGCATTTGACACTCATTAAACTGCAAAAACTGAAAAAATTAAAACATGGAACAATCATGCTGATGACGACATACAAGTAAATCATAACTAAGGGAGTTATCTCTGTGTGACATGGAGGTCCTGGCAGTCATCTGCAATCTTTTGTCAGCATGTTTATGTTCTGAATGATGGGAACAGGCTTTCTCACAAAACAGAAAATCTTAGCAGACTTGAGAAGGGCATGTCAGAGTTTTGTGCTATTCTTGCAGATATGTTTTTTTATATTTTAATTTAAAAAGAATAAACAAAACCATACGGGAAAACATTTAGACATTTAATTATATTACTTATAAAAATCTATTTAAAGACTTTTTACTGTTCAAGGGAACACAGGCCGCAGACTGGAAGGAAATCTCTACAAGCACAAAAAATAAATTTCCCAAAGTATAAAGAATCACTAAAATCAATTAAGGAGAAGACGACCCAAAAGAAAAACAGACATAGATATGAAAATGTAACTGACAGAAAAGAAAATCCAAATGATGAGTAAACTGCTAAAATACACTTTCTATTTGATTCAGCCCCCATCAGAGTTTTTTAAACAAAAATCAGTTACCACTACTTCCCAGTAAGTCCATTTCTTTTACAGGTGAATTTGTTCTAAGCTCTGAGTAATTTTTTATAGGTTGAGAGTCACTGGAGAGGAATGAACTTTATAAACTTAGTCTACAGTATGAGACGTAGTTTCCAATGTAGAGTACTCTGTGAAGCTTCTGGGACTCCCTAGTTTCCCGACAGGAATGAGTGTCTTGTTTTATAATACTGCTGTTCTTTAGTCAGAGCTGTTCACCTTTATGTAAACTTTCTGACCACAATCAAAGTCATTTTCACATTTGCAACACAGTATTTAAATGGTAAAAATTTATACAGACAGAATCATCATCATTTGAGAACTCCACCTCCCAGCTTCTGTCCCGTGGACTTCTCCCAGGAAACATCCCTGTGCCATGTGCCATTGCTTCAAGCTCCTCACCGAAAGTAATCACTACACTAAACTGACATCTATCGTTACTGGGGACTTTCCATTTACTGTCAGTATGTGTGTACTTGCATGCGTGTGTGTGTGTGTGTGTGTGTGTGTGTGTGTGTGTACGCACACATATGCACTCCTAAAAAGGTATTTTCATCTTCACAAGGAATCAGGGAAATACAAATTTAAAATACATAATAAAATGGCAAAAATTATAAAGTCTAACAAATATTGGGTAGGATGTGGACAATAGGAACTCTTGCAGAAAAGTACTCCAAAAACAGCTCTGGGTGTCCACCAAGTCAATACCATCCATGTATAAAAACACAGAGAAAGATGAGACAACCAGTGTCCCACTGACCACCCTGTAGATAACACAGGCCTGGAGCCTCTACGTGGAGTGCCCATCCTTGTCCTCCAGCCCACTTGGGAAGAGCATGAGGGGGCCAACACACTGTTTTCAGAGAAGATCTCTGCGTAGCCAAGTGGCAGAATGAGATAAATCAGCGTGGACTCTGATAGACACAAGCAGGTGTCCATACCTGTCCCAGTCCTCATCTGCAGCCCTTCTCCTCCAGGACCGCTCTGCACCAGGCTTATCAAATTGGTCAAAGTCATCATCTGTGAAGGAGAGGCCATGAAAGTCAAATTAAAACACATCCACATCTTCAAATAGTGACACAACCTTTCTTTGGAGGATTCCTGGTATGACATTTTAAAATACAAAAGTTCCAGCCCTAACCGGTTTGGCTCAGTGGATAGAGCGTCAGCCTGTGGACTGAAGGGTCCCAGATTCGATTCCAGTCAAGGGCATATACCTTGGTTGTGGGCACATCGCCAGTAGGGGGTGTGCAAGAGGCAGCTGATGGATGTTTCTCTCTCATCGATGTTTCTAACTCTCTATCCCTCTCCCTTCCTCTCTGTAAAAAAAATCAATAAAATATTTTTAAAAATAAATTAAAAAAATAAAATAAAATACAAAAGTTCCATATATAACTCTTATAAATACTTTAGCCATTTTTAGTAATTAAAAAACTTTAAAGTATAAAGCTACGCAAAGAAAATCAATTTATTGAACACTATTAGAAAAACCGTAATAGAAGTTTTTTTATCATAAAATTCAATAAAATACTTTCTTTATAAAATGATTTAATGTATATTTTTGCTAAAATTACACAAATGGGAAACAATTGCTGATTTGCTAATAGTTATATTACTTTTTGTAATCTTTACATCTTTCCAAATGAATCATGGAGAACAAAGACCATCATTAAGGAAGTCGTTAGGATAGTGTAGTGAACACGACAGGAACATGACACAAACCACGCATATACAGTACACCCTGAACAAGGCAGGGGTTGGGGCACTGAAACCCATCAACCCCCACGCAGTCAAAAATTCATGTATAACTTTGGTCTCTGCCAAAACTTAATAGTCATTCCTCAGTATCCATTGGAAATTGGTTCCAGAAACCCTTCAGATACCACAATCCACGGATGCTCAAGTCCCTTATATAAAACTAGTAGCCCATTTGCAGGAAGAATCCTGCAAGCGGCCGCTGTGGCCACGTGCGCTGCCGCTGCCGCCGCCGTTGCAGCCTCCGTGCCTGCACCCGCGCGCC
This sequence comes from Cnephaeus nilssonii, assembly GCF_951640355.1. NCBI lineage: Eukaryota > Metazoa > Chordata > Mammalia > Chiroptera > Vespertilionidae > Cnephaeus > Cnephaeus nilssonii. The sequence goes on along the minus strand of NC_137083.1, from coordinate 79,899,709 downwards.
ACTGCCGCCCGCCCTGCTCTGCCCAGGCTTTCCCTCTGGCAGCCACCTTGCTTTCCGCTTTTCCTCCCTCTTCCTTCTAAGTTGTCTTCAGTCTTCACTCCTCCCTCCCTCAGTGTATGCAAATTAATCACCATCTTTGTTGGGTAATTTGCATACTCGCCCTGATTGGCTAGTGGGCGTGGCTTGGGCTGGTGGGCGTGGCTTGGGCGTAGCGAAGGTGCGGTCAATTTGCATATTGCTGTTTTATTAGGTAGGACTAGTGGCCCGGTGTACAAAATTTGTGCACCTGAGGGGGGGGAGGTTGTCCCTCAGCCTGGCCTGCACCCTCTCCAATCTGGGACCCTTCGAAGGATGTCCTACTGCCGGTTTACAGGGATCGGGCCTCAACCGGCAATCAGACATCCCTCTCGCAATCCGGGACTGCTGGCTCCTAACCGCTCACCTGCCTGCCTGATTGCCCCTAACCACTCTGCCTGTCAGCCTGCTTGCCCCCAAATGACCCCCCTGCCAGCCTGATCACCCCCAACTGCCCCCCATGCCAGCGTGCTCGCCCCCACCTGCCCACCATGCCGGCCTGCTCACCCCCCACTGCCCACCTGCTGGCCTGCTAACCCCCACCTTCCCTCCCCACTGGCCTGCTCACCCCCAACTGCCCCCCTGCTGTCCTGCTCACTCCAAAATGCCCCCCGGCTATCCTGATAACCTCCAACTGACCCCCACTGACGTCCTGCTCGCCCCCAACTGGCCCCCCTGCTGGTCTGCTTACCCCCAACGGTCCCGCCCCCCACCAGCCTGATCACTCACAATTGCCGTCCCATCCTGGCCTGATCACCCACAACTGCCCTCTCCCCTCTTGGCCTCTAATCGCCTCTACCTCGGCCCCGCCACCAAGGCTTTGTCCAGAAGAACATCCGGAAGGTCTCCTGGAAGGTCTCCCAGTCTAATTAGCATATTAGCTTTTAATTAGTATAAATAGAGGCCTGGTGCATGGGTGGGGGGCAGCTGATTTGCCCTGAAGGGCGTCCCGGATCAGGGTGGGGGTTCCCTTGGGGGGTGGGGCAGCCTGGGTGAGGGGCTGAGGGCCATTTTCAGGCTGGTCAAGCCCCCCAGTGGGGAACCTCACCCCATGGGGGTGTGGCCAGCCTGGGTGAGGGCTGTTTTCAAGCTGGCCACACCCCCTTCAGGGTGGGGGTCCCCACTGGGGTGCCTGGCCAGCCTGGGTGAGGGGCTGATGGCTGTTTGCAGGCTGGCCAAGCACCCCAGCAGGGACTCTCATCCCATGGGAGTGTGGCCAGCCTGGGTAAGGAGTTGAGGGCTGTTTTCAGGCTGGCCACGCCCCCCGGTGATCCAGGCTCCCAGCCCCTTCTTTTTTTTTTTTTTTTTTCAGCGCCTCCTTAAGCGGAGGTCAGGGCCAGCTAAAAGCAGGTATCTGGGATTTATTTATCTTCTATAATTGAAACTTTGTAACCTTGAGCAGAGGCCAGGGCCGGCCAGGACGGGTGGGAAGCTTGGCTTCCTCCATCGCTGGGGTCAACCCAAGCCTCCTGCTCGCTCCAGCTCCGTGGCTGTCGCCATCTTTGTTGGGTTCATTTGCATACTCACTCCTGATTGGCTGGTGTAGCAGAGGTACAGTCAATTTGCATGTTTCTCTTTTATTAGTGTAGATTAGTGTAGACTAGAGGCCTGGAGCATGAATTCCTGCATGGGTGTGGTCCTGCTGGCCGCTCCAATGGGGGCTGATTGGGCTGGGCTGGCGCGGGTGAGGGGATGTGGGGGGGGGGGCCAATCGGGGCCGGCAGGGGCAGGGGGCCGCAGGCAGTTGGCTGGCCGACCCACCCCTAATGGGGGTGGGGGGTCGGGGGTGGGGCTGGCCGGGAGGGGCCATGGGAGGTTGGGGGAACTGATAGGGGCCAATCAGGCCGGTTGGCTGCCACAGTGCATGTCATAACGACCAGTCGTTCTGGTCGCTTGGCTTTTATATATATAGATGGCCCAGCACAATGTTTACAGTCTGCCCTCTGCATCTGCAGATTCCCAACCACAAATCAAAAATACTCTTTTTGATCCATGGTTGGTTGAATCTGCCAATGCGAGACCTGGGGATACAGACTGCCAACTATGTATTTATTGGAAAAAACCCATATGTAAGTGGATCTGTGCATTTCAAACACACGTTGTTCCAGGGTCAACTGTACTTTTAAATTCTCCAGCAGCCACATTTAAAAAGTAAAAAGAAGCTTAAAACTTTAACAAGTGAAATTTTAAAACATATTTTATTTAACCCAGAATATCAAAATAATGTCATTGTAGCATGTAATCAGTCAAAAAAATTAATACTTTACATTTTCCCCACACTACCTATATGATTTGCACACACAGCATGTTGCACATCTCATTTTTTTAATCCTCACACAGGATATGTTTTTTTTAATTGATGGGGGGGCGGGGGCATCAATGAGAGAAAAAGCAATCGGCTGCCTCCCGTACGTGAGACTGGGGATCAAACCCACAACCTAGGTATGTGCCCTGACCAGGAATCGAACCTGCAACCCTTCAGTGCACAGATCTAACAATGCACCAACCAACTGAGCTACACCTGCCAGGGCTCATAACTGAATGACAAACTCATTAGTGGGGCTCACCAGTACCTGTGAACTGGCAGAACAATCCATGAACTCGAAAATAGATCAACAGAGACTGTACAGTCCAAAACATGGGTGCACACGGAACGCTGTGCAGCGTGCATGTTAGGCCATCAAACAATTCTTCATAAATTTTTTTAAAATTAAAATCGTGCAAAGCATAGTCTGTAAAATAAAACTAGAATAATGAAATAAAAACTAGAAAATTCACAAATACGTAGAAATTAAACAGCACACACTTCATCAACTAACAGATCAAAGAAATAATTAGGAAAATGAGAAAATACTTTGAGACAAATGAGCACAGGATGCAGCAAAACCCATGCTTGGAGGGAAATTTATGACTGGAAATATTTTCCTAACTGCTAAATGTAAGCAACTAATTCAAGTTGTTTTTTTAATCTGCAGGTCAAACAAAATATGCCTCTGGCTATTCTGACAACCAGCCAAAGTATGACCTGTGAGAAAAGCAAACAGAATCAAAACAGCTGTTTTTACTGCTTTCCCTTCTACCTCCTGCTGGACTTTCAGTGAATACCACATATTTTATGCTTACTTTCTAAAGGGTTTCTATGTTCCTTTTCTTTCCTCCATCAAATTATATACTTCCTGAATACAGGGGCATTCCCTATCTATGAAAACATGAACAAAAAGTTTTGCTCATGGCTTCATATTACTACACAGTGAAGGAATTAATACTTACTCACAATCACCCTTGACAGATATTGCTTAAATTACAGCACCCAATTCTGCTGAAGCCAGAAAACCCTTATGCCAAGCTAGCTACTAATGATGATCACTGACAAACACTGCTTAAAAATGTACAACCCTTGCTCCTAGCCTAATCTGATTCAGTGGATTCTAATTTTTGTTTTCAAGCTTCCCAGTAATTCTGACCGACAGCCAGGGTGGGAATCCTCGTGGACACGGTCAATGGCTATCAATCAGAGCAGACGCTCCAGAAGTAAAGCTTAACTGCCATCTTGTCACATAAATACTTCCTAGAATGAGTTAAATCCCACAAAAGTCAAAATTAGAAGCCAACATCATGCAAAAACAAATACTTCTCCAAAAGAAAGACCCCATAACATGTCCTTAAAAATTGGCTATAAACTTATTCCAAAATAAGGAAGTGCAAATTAAGCAACAAAAACTAAGGCTAGAACTGAGGCCATGAATCCTGTACCCTTCATTTATTCTACAATTATTTCTTGAGCTCTTAAAGTATTCCAGGCATTGTCCTACACACTTGGCATACAGGGATGTCCAAGACAACAAAAACCTCTACCCTTGAGTAGGTTATAGTCTAAGAGGAAGAGACAAACAATAACCCCAATACATATGTATGTAATCTAACTTAAGGTATTTATTGGGGAAAAGAGAGCAGGAGAGCAAAGAAGATGTAAAGTAAGGAGGGACGTGAGCAGAAACAAGACATGATTGCTTTATGCAGGCAGCTCTGGCTGGGAACACAGGGAGCTGGAATAGCTGTTGAAGGGGATTAATGTGGAAGCAAGGTGATCATGTGTAGGTATACACACTGAAGGGGAAAGTGATCTCAGAAGAGGATGAAGAAAAGTAGGAATAATTATTGGGAATCAAGGGCTTAAAAGGCAAAGAGCTAGGACTCTGAGCTTGGAATCCCAACTCTTATTGGAAGTAAGGCAGAAAAAAGTTTGTGTTGAAAAGGCAAATGGAGCCCAATTGGCATGGCTCAGTGGTTGAGGGTTGATCTATGAACCAGGAGATCACAGTTCGATTCCTGGTCAGGGCACATGCCTGGGTTGCTTGCTCGATCCCCAGTGGGGGGGCGTGCAGAAGGCAGCTGGTCAATGATTCTCTCTCATCATTGATGTTTCTCTATCTCCCTTTCTCTCTGAAATCAATAAAAATCCTATCCAGCGCCGCGGCCCTTTTGCAGAGGCAGCAAGAGAGGGGACTGCATGGCCCCAGTCCCAGTGCTACCCCTTCCACAGCAGCAGCAGGGTGATGGGGGCGGCACCTTCACCTGATCAGCCCGGTCGCCTCCCACAGAGGGAGGCCAGACTGCGGCTTAGGCCCACTCCCCCTAAGCTGTCAGTAGGACATCCCTTGGGGGCTCCCAGACTGTGAGCGGGGTCAGGCCGGGTTGAAAGACCCCCCCCCCATGCAAGAATTTTTGTGCACCAGGCTTCTAGTCCTATGTAATAAAAGGGTAATATGCAAATAGACCGAATGGCAGAACAACCAATCAAAGCATAATATGCTAATGATATGCTAAGACTGCTCAACCATTCACTATTATGTGCACTGACCACCAGGGGGCAGACAATCAACTGGTTGACCAGTCGCTATGATGACGTGCACTGACCACCAGGGGGCAGATGCTGCAACCAGTAGATTAGCTTGCTGTTGGGGTCCAGCCGATCAGGACTGAGTGAGATGGGCCAGACACACCCTGAAGCCCTCCCGTGGTCCCTCCCCGGCCCGATCGTGCACCGGTGGGGTCCCTCAGCCTGGCCTGCACCCTCTCACAATCCAAGACCCCTCAGGGGATGTCAGAGAGCCAGTTTCAGCCTGATCCCGCAGGCCACTCCCCTTGGGAGGGTGACAGACACAGGGCTCATGGCTGGCAAGCGCCGCTGCTGCAGTGTGAGCCTCTCCCAATCAGGACTGATTGGGCATGAGCCGGCAGCAGGCAGTGGGGCCAGGATGAGCAGGAGCAGCAGGTAGGAGCTGCAGGTGGCATTGGACTGCGGGTTTCAGCCCAATCCCTGCAGGGACCCCACCCATGCAAGAATTCGTGCACCGGGGGGAGGGGGAGGATGTCCCTCAGCCCAGCCTGCACCCTCTCCAATCTGGAACCCCTCGGGGGATTGTCCCACCCTCTCCAATCTGCACCCTCTCCAATCTGGGACCCCTCGGGGAATGTCCGACTGCCGGTTTAGGCCCAAGATCTGAGATCAGGCCTAAACCGGCAGTCGGACATCCCTCTCACAATCCAGGACTGTGAGAGAGGATTGTGGCTACTGATCGCTCCCAACCGCTTGCCTGCCTGCCTGCCTGCCTGCCTGCCTGATTGCCCCTAACAACTCTGCCTGCATGCCTGATAGCCCCCTAACCGCTCCCCTGCCAGCCTGATTGATGCCTAACTGCTCCCCTGCCAGCATGATCATCCCCAACTGCCCTCACCTGCCAGCCTGATCGCCTCCAAGTGACCTCCCGGCCAGCCCGATCGCCCCCAACTGCCTTCCCCTGCGGGGTTGAGGGGACTGGGGTACTCCGGATGGATGAGGCAGGGCTGAGGGGACTGGGGTACTCCGGCTGGATGAGGCAGGGCTGAGGGGACTGGGGGACTCTGGCTGGATGAGGTGGGGCTGAGGGGACTGGGGGACTCTGGCTGAATGAGGCAGGGCTGAGGGGACTGGGGGACTCTGGCTGGATGAGGCGCGTGGCGCCTGCTGCCCCCCAGCAGGGCTGAGGGGACTAAGGGACTCCGGCTGGATGAGGCGGGGCTGAGGGGACTGGGCACCGCCATCTTGTGGCTATGGGAGCCGCCATCTTGTGAGGGTGTGGCAGTCAATTAGCTTATTCCCTCTTTATTGGCTTGGGTGTCGCCATTTGTGAGGGTGTGACGGTAAATTAGCATATTCCCTCCTTATTAGATAGGATACACACACACACACACACACACACACACACACTCTCACACACACATATATACATATATATATAAAAGGCAAGTGGAGACCTCTATATTCTGAAGAAGAAAGCAATCTCTTCTCCAGACACAGAGTAAACATGAGAAATTGTAAAGGTAACCTAGTGAGATATTGCTACAGCAGCAAGTGGGAAGAAGAAAACAAACAATTCCAAAAGAAATTAGGAATGATGGTAAATGTGGGCAACCTTGTGCTTGGACAAAGGCATATAATGCAAAGGAAAGACCACACCTAACGATGCAAAAGCAAGAAAATCCTTTCTCTCCCCCAGAATATGGAATGTGAAATGGGTATGGAAAGAGCCATGACAAATCCTAAGAAACTAAGACAAGAATCCTGTGCCTTTTTATTCTTATCACATTTTCTGAAGTCATTTCTCATCTGTTTTCCTCGAATATAGACAAGTCCTTCTTTCCTGTCTGTCACACTGAGCAGAAGCATGAGAACGAACTGTCCACATTAGCTCAGAGTTCTAAAGGAAGAGCAGCATGTCCTGAAGTGAGGGGAAGAGTGCTCAGCAGGACAGGAGTGCCAGTGCTCTTGTCTGTAGACTCTCCTCCTAAGGCTTAACCTACACTAGACATCTTCAATCCAGGATCCCTCTCGCAATCTGGAACCACTGGCTAACCACTCACCTGCCTGCCTGCCTGATGGCCCTAACTGCTCTCCCCTACTGGCCTGATCCCCCTAACTGCCTACCTACTCTCCCCTCCTGGCCTGATCCCCTTAACTGCCTAACTGCTCTCCCCTCCTGGTCTGATCCCCCTAACTGCTCTCCCCTCCTGGCCTGATCGCCCTAACTGCCTAACTGTTCCCCCCTGCCGGCCTGATCCCCTAACTGCCCTCTCCTGCCAGCCTGATCCCCCTAACTGCCCATCTGCTCTCCGCTGCTGGCCTGATCCCCCAAACTGCCTATCTGCGCTTCCCTCCCAGCCAATTTGCATATTCCTCTATTATTAGTATAGATTAGCTTGGAACAGAGTTCTAGAAATTGTCTAGTCCAAGGGTCAGCTAACTACAGACCCAGTTTTTGGCCAAATTTGGCTACTGTCTGTTTATGTACATAAGTGTTTACTGGAACACAGTATGCCAATTCAACTATACATTGTCTACAGCTGCTTTCAAGCCACACAGGCAAGGAACTGCAATAGAAGCCATGTGATCCACAGAGTCCACTTTGAGCCTTTACAAAGCTTGCCAATCTCTGCTCTGCTTCAGTGATTTTCAACCTTTTTCATCTGAAGATTACAAAAACTAATTACTAAAATACTGTGGCACACCAAAAAATAATATTTTTGCCAATCTGACAAAAATAGGTATACTTTTGATTTACTTAAAAAAAATAATTACCTACCCTTTTCGCTCCAAAGTGACTTTTTCAAAAAATCAGATGCCAATCCTATCTAATAAAGAGGGAATATGCTAATTGATCCTCACGCTGTTGCAAAGATGGAGGCGCCCACAGCCAATAAGGAGGGAATATGCTAATTGACTGTCACGCCATCAAAGATGGCAGCGCCCACAGCCACAAGATGGCGGCACCCAGTCCCCACAGCCCCACCGGGGCAGCAGGCCCACTTCATGCGCCTGCCTCCAGAGTCTGCCAGTCCTCTCATCCTCCCAGCCACCCAGGGCCGGCCTGAGGTGCAAGCAAGTCTTGGATGGCAGCTGCCCAGCCACCCAGGCAAGCCTCAGATAGCAGCTTCCCAGCCACCCAGGGCCAGCCCGAGGCGCAAGCAAGCCTCGGATGGCAGCTGCCCAGCCGCCCAGGGACGCCTGAGGCTCAGGAAACCAGGGCCGGCCGAGGATTGCGCTGCCGGCAGTGGCAGCAGCAGAGGTGTGATGGGGCATCGCCTTCCCCTGATCGCCAGGTCGCCTCCCGCCCCTGAGGGCTCCCAGACTGTGAGAGGGGGTAGGCCGGGCTGAGGGACCACCCCCCTCCAGTGCATGAATTTTCATGCACCGAGCCTCTAGTACTTGTATATAAGTATTTCTGACTCCAAGAATTAACCAATCAGATGCAACCTTATTATGCAACATGACCAATAAAATAAGACACAACTCTGTTATATGACCTACATATTTATGGTTTAAGACAGAGCATTCACACCAGACAGCCACTGTTGTGTTAGCTGTTGTCATTTTTTTTTTTTTACAATCTCAGGGAAAAGAGGTCAGTGCCCCTGACTAAATAGGCATTGCATGTTTTAAAAATTCTTGCAGCACACCAGTTAAAAAATCACTGCTCTTAAAGTTCTCAACCTCCTATCCTAGCTGGTGCAGTGGATAGAGCCATCGGCCTGTGGATTCAATTCTGGTCAAAGGCACATGCCCGGGTTGTGGGCTCAATCCCAGTAGGGGGCAGCCAATCAATGATTCTTTCTCATCACTGATGTTACTGATGTTTCTATCTCTCTCCCTCTCCTTTCCTCTATGAAAAATAAAAAATATACTTAAAAGTTCTCAACCTCTTTTCTTTTACCTCAATGCCATTCTCATGTACTGTGAATCACTATCAAAGTCAAAACTCAGTATTTTACTGGTAAGGAAATCCAGACCCTTTATTTAAACAATAACTAAAAAAAAGGATCAGGGTAATGTTCAAGAACTTTGAAAGTGAGCATATTAGCCTTATAGTATTACATGAAATTCTAAGTAACCAAGCAAAATGTTCAGAAAAAGCCCACACCTATACCATGTTGCTTGAAAAATAATTTCTCCTCATTGTTTTAAAATATTATTTATAGGGCCTCTGGACAGGTTCTCCTCACATGAACTTAGTGTTTTGTTTACGCAGTGTAGTGCACAAGGCCATGTTTGTCTTGCAACTGACTTTCCTCTTCCGGTGTTGGGAAATCAATAGCTGACAAGTCCTAACAGATAGCAAGGCTCTGCCTCCCAACATGGAAGCTATCAAACCCGGACCCCTGAGTTCTCAATCATCCTTGGCGGCCTGGAAGAGGACTAGTAGTCTGAGCTTGGCCAACTGGGTGTTCCCATCATGACTTAGAATCTAGAGGAAATGACACCCATCCTAATTTTTCTTAAAAAAATTAATCCTTCTAGCCCTAGCTGGTTTGGCTCAGTGGACAGAGCGTTGGCCTGGGGACTAAAGGGTCCCAGGTTCGATTCTGGTAAAGGGCACAGGCCCGGGTTGTGGGCTTGATCCCCAGTAGGGGATGGCTGAGGTAGCTGATCAATGATTCTCTCTCATCACTGATGTTTCTCTTTCTCCCTCTCCCTGCCTCTCTAAAATCAATAAAAATATCTAAGAAAAGAGAAATATGCAAATTGACCATACCTCCGCAACGCCCACCAGCCAATCAGGAGTGAGTGTGCAAATTAACCCAAACAAATATGGCTGGTTAATTTGCATACGCAGGCGCAGAGCGGCCAGATGGGGCAGAACGCCTACTATGAGGGAGAGGGCGCGGGGCGGAGGGAGCTAAAGGAATGGTGCTCCGGCCCAAGCGGAGAAGACTGAAAGCTCCGGCCAGAGTGAAGACAGAAGGTGGCAGCCAGAGCGAAGGCCTGGGTCCCGGGTGCCGGAGGAAAACCAGTGCCGGCAGCCAGGGGAAGGAAGGCCCATTGCACGAATCTTTGTGCAACGGGCCTCTAGTATAATAATAAAAAAATGAATCCTTCTAAAGGACCAGCCACTACATTAAAGAAATGTCAAAGGCAGGGACAGAGCCCTTCTGCACTATTCCTTCCTCCCACAGATAGAGTGACTGTGGTGCATGCTGTGGGCACTGGGCTCTCCACAGGTGCAGAGGAGAATGTCAGCAACGCACTTCCTAGAGGCCTTCCCTGCTGTCCCTGAGTTACAGTCTGCAAAGTAAGGCACTAATAGGAGGCTTGAGGCACAATCATCACATCTGTTCTCAGGAGGCAGAGGCAGGACACACACAAGGCGACAAGAGGTTCTCAGAGGTCAGGGAGCTCTTGGAAACCATGTGCTGCATCTGGGCTTGTAGGAGCTGCCATAGCGGTGGCTTCTCAAGTCTCAATAGCATCAAAGGTCAGCTCCTCCAGTGCTGCAGACTGAGCCGGCCTAGGAGCTCTCCCCTGTCCTCAGTCACAGGGCTTCCAGGCAAGTTCCTTGTATCAGACTGACAGAAACAGAGAAGGGTTTCCTAGGCACTGCACCTCCAGCCCTGCCAAGAGTTGTAAAAGCTCTGATTCCTGTATTAAAACCCTCCATACCTGGAAGGTATAGCACAGCTTCTGTTGTCCTGGCTGATAAAACCCAAATAAGCCGGCAGTACTGCAGAGCTGCACACAGGTCCATTCTCCTCCAGCAAGCTAGCATTTTCACATTTGCTTAATCCATCCCAAATCCTCCTTTTACAGATGTGAAAACTAAGACTAACCAGTTAGTAAACAACTGATTTCAACTCAGGTCTACCATACTGAGCTCTTGAACTTATTTAACAAGCAACCTGAGAAACAGCCTCTGATTTCCTATGTCGAAATATTACAGGGCAGCCAGGCCTTCCTTGAGTGTAGGTAGGAAGATCACTCACACATGGTACCTACTAAATCATGCAGGCAGAATCATTCTAACGGACAGGCAACCTGGTGGCCCACAAGACACATGCTATCTTTGAATTATGTTCTTTTTTTTTTTTAAGTAATCAACTTAATTGCCAATATTTTAAAAACAGAACTATATGTAAGTACTAGAAGCCTGTTGCACGAAGATTCGTGCAATAGACCTTCCTTCACCTGGCTGCCGGCACCAGTTTTCTGGCAGCACCAGTTTTCCTCTGGCACCTGGGACCCAGGCCTTGGCTCTGGCCACCTGCCGATCAGAGCACCTCCCGCCAGCGCGATCGGCCACCCAGAGTCCCATCGCCCGCGCCTTCCACCGGCCCCATCGGTCCCCCCTCAGCAGCCACCCCGAGTCCCACCGCCCGTGCCTTCCACCGGCCCCATCGGTCCCCGCTCAGCGGCATGGTGGCTGATCGCGCCGGCGGGAGGAGCGGGGGGCAGGGACTCGCAAGTCCTCGCCCCCCACGCCTCCCACCGGCCCAATCGTGGGCGTAGCGGAGTGATGGTTAATTTGCATATTACCCTTTTATTATGTAGGATAGAATTCCATTTTCTCTCAAAAAAGGAAGAAAATATCAAACTATCTAGAATAGTGGACACAAATTTACCACAACTAAATCAACTGAAGATGTACAGCATTTGGCCAAACAGAAAGAAGATTCCTGCATTTATCTGAAAAGTAGCTCATGAGGGAGTGGCACCACAGAGCCTGCCTGGGAGAAAAGACCGTGGGTGCCTCCTTTCTCCAGTCTTTGCTGTCCTAGTCTTTTGCTTGACTTTATCAACTACCAAGGTACCTATCCTTCCAAAACAATCTCAAGGAACTGTCTCACTATTCTTACGTTTTTTTAAATAAACAAAGTCAAAATTCAATAGTAAGAGTTTCAGAAGGTTAAGAACAGAGGAAATGAAAAGCAGAAAAACAATAAGAAAATTCTGCAGAACTGAATTGAAGGATGCTTATTTCCAGACTAAAGTATTAACTAAATGCATGGCACAATAAAGACAAAAGACCTACGCCAATGACATTTTGGAACATGAGAGGAAAGGAAAAACATCATCAGAAATAAAGAACTGTCATCAGAAATTCTCAAGAGCAGAACTGGAAGACAATACAACCAAAAATCTAAGGAAAATGCATTCAAATCTACAGTTCTAGATCTAACAAACCACCATTCGACTGAAAAGGTTAGAATTTGTTCATAATACATGGGTCTCAAAAAATTTACCTTCAGCCGAAACCGGTTTGGCTCAGTGGATAGAGCATCGGCTGGCGGACTGAAAGGTCCCAGGTTCGATTCCGGTCAAGGGCATGTACCTTGGTTGCGGGCACATCCCCAGTAGGGGGTGTGCAGGAGGCAGCTGATCGATGTTTCTCTCTCATCGATGTTTCTAACTCTCTATCCCTCTCCCTTCCTCTCTGTAAAAAATCAATAAAATATATTTTAAAAAAAAAAATTTACCTTCAACACACCCATTCTTAGAAAGCTGAGCGTTTTACTTTATGCTAATTAATTTGAAAATATATAACAAAGAATAATTTTTCCAGAAAAATTTATCAGAATGACCAGTGAATGTAAAAAGCTAAACTGACCAAAGATAGAAGGAACTGAAAACTAACTTAAAGAGGCACCAGACCAAATTGGCTTTGCAGTCTCGAGTTCTTTCAACATTTAATAAAGAGATTTTTACACTGCCCCAGAAAGCTTCACAACTCATTCTAGGAAGCCACTTATCTTGTAAAAAACAGGATAGCGCATGTGCACAAATACAAAGGAAAACAACTATAACAATCTTTTAGAATCATAAATGAATCCTAAAGTAAAATCAACAATACAGTAAAAAGAATAAAATATGCAGAACAAGGTTTTGAATCCAAGAATGCAGGGCTGGTTCAACATTGAAAATCAATACATTACATTGCAAGATGAAAGAAGGGGCCTCATCAATCACCTCAAGAAATATTTTAAAAAAAGCATCTGATAAAATTAAAACCCAACTCAAAAAACAAACATTCTTAGCTAAACAAAAATATCAGACACCTACAGCAAACACCAAACTCAATATTAAAGGAACACTCATTTAAGTCAAAAAAGATGACAAGACCAAGACACCTGCCATCACCCATATTATTCAGCATTATATTGGAGGACTTGACAATGAATGTTTCTAGAAAAAGTGTAAGAAAAAGAAATGAGATATAAATATTAGAAGAGATTGCAGATATGACTGATTGCACATAAGCCAGTTGTATATAATTAAATTACAAAAACACTTTTCTATAGATCTGTAACAAATTTGAGAATGTAATAGGATAAATAAACCTATACCATCCACAATGAAAACAAATATAAAATATCTAGGAATTAAACAAACAAAAAGAACTATAAAAAGAAAATTGTACTACTATAAGTTCCATTGGGGCAGGAATCTCTGTGTGGTTTGTTCAGCATGCATCCAATCTCTTAGGTAAGTGCCTGGAACATTCAATAAGCATGTGATAGATGACTGACGGACATAAAAGAAGAACTTAACAAAGGCATTCTCATTGCTGGATGAAAGAATCCATATGATAAAAATACCAATCATTCCCAAGTTATGTTAATAAATACAATGAGATCCTAATAAAAATTTCAGAATTATTTACAGAACATGAATGAAGATTCATAAGTTCATTTTTTTAAATGCACAGGGCTAACCAAGAAATTTCTTTAAAAGAACATGCTATTTAATACACACACAATGAAGCAATATTTTTTAAAAATTATAAATGGTAATTTAATATGTAAAAAAGATGGATAAGATGGAGAATTCAATAAATCATATTAGAACTGTGAGAAGCCCCAAATTCACACCATACCCAAAATAAAATCTCATATGGAATAAAAGTTAATTTAAAAAAAAAATAAGAATAAAGCAAAAGAGCATAAAAAACTAAAGTATACAGGAACTCTTGAAATGGCGACACCATTACGGAAAAAAAAAAAAAACACATTAAAATGTACAAAAAATTTCTTTAAAACAATGAGAAAGAGATCAACCACTCAATTAAAAAAATACAAATGATACAAGCAGGCAGAAAAATAAATACAATGTATGAAAACATACTTTCACTAGAGACAAAAAGAAATATAAGTTACAACACTGAAGCTATTTTTCTGCCTCAAGATTATAAAAAATATAATAAATCTTAGAAAGTGTATGGGAAATGGGGTACTCTCATACATTACTAACGGTACCAGCCTTTTTGAGGAAAACTTAGCAATAGCTATCAAAATTGTAAACATATGTAATTTCCATTTAAAGCAGTATCTATCCTCCAGAAATATTGGTTTAAGCACACCAAGACGTGTCTGTAGATGTTTGGTGCAATGTTTTCTAAAGCAGTGAAAAAATATAAAGACTGAAACAGTTAAACAATAGTGGGTCCAAACGGTGCTCACCTACTGTAGACTCCCAAAGCTCGCAGGGCCTAACCCTTAAATGGACAGAGGCACAGCAGAAATCTACCTGGTTCCAGTCTTATTGCTAGACCACAGAGCTGTAAATGTACACAGAAAGCAAAAAGGGGCTCGTAAAGAAAACATTCATTCTCCAATTCATCCACGTGGCAAATACTTGCTCAACACAGTCCCCACAGGGACCGTGAAACACAGGGCTCCTAACAGGCTGCACTCGGGTCCTTGTGGGGCTCACGGACTACCAGGAAAGGGAGATTATAAAGAAAAAATAACTAAGTAACATTATAAAACGGAGTAAATGTCCGAAGAAAACCCAGGAGCCAGAGAACAGTGGGGAAGAAAGCACAGGAGCAGGAGGTGGACATACTTGACACAGAACGAAAGCTCCAGCGGGGCGGGGGCGGGGGCGGGGCGGGATGTGCGGAAACTAACTTTCTGGGGTCGGGTTTACTGAGAGCTTCCCATCTGTGGATTACATGCATTGTCATTCACTAACGCGCCAGTTAAAAACGAGAAACGTGAGAGAATGGCACCCAAACAAAACGTATTGACCGAGATGTTCCCAGACCGCACCCCGAGAATGACAGCAAATACACTATTCTGAGCCCCAGAAGGTCGCCAGGAAGGTAAACCATGTATTTCAAAGTTCAACTGGAAAGATCGAACACGTTAAAAAAAAAAAAAAAAAAAAAAACTGACATCAAAGTGGCAAACTGCAGATCACATCGCCAAAGGTTTTGACATTTCGGCCAAAACTCCAGGCCGGTGACAGCGACACGGCTGAAAGGAGGCTCTGAATTCGACACGAGTGGGTGTTACTGTTTCCATGACGACCGCGCCTCCCGAACGCTGCTGTCAAACTTCCCATTAGCCCTAAAAGTCTCTCCAAAGACTTGTTCCGTATTAAAAACACAAAACCCCTCAATCAACAAAATGTAATTTCGCCAGAAGGTGGCTTTCTGAGGTGTGAGGTCGCGTCAGGCACTTCCGCCGCCGAGCAAGACGCGCGGCCCGGTAGTCCGCACGGGTCCCGCTCCCTCCGTGCGCGACGCCACGCAAACCGCTAACAGGTTTTCACCGCACAGGCGGGGAGTCCACGGGAAACACGCGACTGAGGTGACCTTCGGGAGCGCGCCGTGTCGCGAGAGTGGACCCGCCAGCGCCGCGCCCGTTCGGGGCTCCACACCTACCCGACGCGCCAGGGCCCCGGCGGCGATCCCTCGCCTCCCGGGACAGGCCGGCCCTCGCCCGCTCCGGGGCCTGCGCTCCGTGCGGGCGCGGCAGCTCTGGGGCCCGCGGTGACCACGGGGATGCGGCCGGGCGCGGCTGTCCAGGACCGTCGGCTCACGTACCTGCGGCGCCGGCTCCTCCGCCCGCTCCCAGCGCGGCCGCCATGCTGCTGCGACGCCCGCTTCCGCCTCGCCCCGCGCGCCAGCTGGGGGCCGGGGCCGGGGCCGGGGCCGGGGCCGGCGGGCCGGAATGGGGACGCGGCGAGCGAGGCGGGTCCGGTCGCTGGCCCTGCTCCTCCGCGGGGAGAAAACAACAAACTACCGTAACATGGCCGCCGCCTCGCCGCCGCCGCAGTGCACGCCGGGAGGATGGCGGCCGGAAGGCGCGGCGCGGCGCGGCGGCGGGGGGGGGGGGGGGGGGTAGGGCCCTCAGAGGCCGCGGCGCCTCCGAGCCTCCTCCGAGAGGCCGAGGCTTAGTGCGGAACAAAAACGGGCTGGCGGCCACCCCGCTCCGCTCCACAAACCCAAACGTTTGAAGCGGGGGCGGGAGCGGCTGCCGGTCGTACTTTGGTCGAAGGTTCTGTCGTAAGCGCTTTGCAGCAGCTGCCGCGCCGTGCTTTACGGCAGGCGGATCTCCCGTCGATAGTGGGAGCGGGCAGGCCGCGCGCAACCTGCTGGGGCCCGAGTTCAGTGTCTGTGTTTGAACAGCGAGGCGGGGAGCCGGGGCGGGAGTAACTGTGGCCGAGCTGACGCGGAAGGGAGCGCACAGTCTCGGGCTCCGTCCGTCTGCGGGGCCCCGTGCCCGCGCATGCGCAGTGCTGGGTCCGGCGCGCGCACTGCCGGGGTCTGCGTTAGGGCAGGTGCGCGGGCCCGGGTACACGAAGGCCAGCTCTCGGTGCTGCCCTGAGACTCGTTTAGGTATCGGGGTTTAAAGAGCCGGAGTCTGCATTTCTGAGCAGCGAAAAGCTCATAAAACGAGGCAGTCATAAGTGGCCTAGGCAGTGAGCAGGGAAGGCTGAAAGCTCCTTGGGACCAGGCGTCCTCAGACGGCTGTCTGGTTGTCAGCATTTGGGGGCGAGGAGGGGGATGTAATTGGATCTTCAAATACAAGCGGCAAACATTGATTCCAAAACAGTTATGGTGGGGAAGAGGGGGAAAGGAAGGGGTCGTTTTACGTAGAAAGAATACTGAACAGAGGCTCAGAGATGTCGAGTGGCTTGTGTGGTTGAGAACTGGAAGCGGATCCTGTGGCGACTGGAGTGTTCGGATAAGTTGGAAAGGTCTGCGAGGGCCAGAAGGCATTTTTCTGAAGCTATGGCGTACAGACGGTTCTAAGAACGGAAGTTCGTCGTAGGATTGTGTTTTAGAGAGATGGCTCTGACAACACTAGAGAGAATGGGCAGCGTGGGTAGGCATGAGCTGGAGGTATTCACCCCAGTTAATAACAACCTGGTAACAACAGTCCCTGCAGGAGAGAGCTTCCTGGATGTATAGAGAGATGGGCAGGTGAGGAAACAAGTGTAATCAGGTGTGAATGGGATGAACAATCGACAACAAAAAACTCAGACACAGCCAACAGTATGGTGGGTACCAGAGGGAAAGGTGGTGGGGGAGGTAGTAAAGGATGAAGGAAGGCAAATATATGATGAAGGAAGAAAATGTGACTTTGGGTGGTGGGCACCAATATACTAGTACAGATGATGTATTATAGAATTGTATACTTGGAACCTAGATAATTTTTATTAACCAATGTCACTCCAAAAAAAATTAAAAACAATTTTTAAAGGAAAAGTTTAAACTTTTTAAAATCAATCTTATTCAAACATTCAATTAAGAAGGAATATATCGTGGGCAAGCAGTTCTAAATCCAATACATCCCGTTTGAGTTGGGTGGCAGATACATTTAAAGGAATTTCACAAAATAGAGTACAGTGCCCCCCAAAAAAAAAAAGTTAATGATAGAATCTTGATGGCCAAAAGAATGTTTACTTTAAAACTTTTTCAACTTTTATATATGTTTGAAATTTGTCATAATAAAATGCTTGAACAAAATAAACAATTCTTGTTTTATAACTAATGTAATACCTAAAAAATAAGAAAAATGTTTATAAACAACTTACTTTGATTCAACTGCATGTAATTGATGCAAAAAAAAATAAACAATATGCTTGGCAAGCGAAGTCAAGTAACTGTCTCCATGGCAAAGCACATGAACACATCTAGATTTTTTGAGAGAGAAAGTAAGGGGGAGAGAGAAAAAACAAACAAACATCAAGTTGAGAGTGAAACATCCATTGGCTGCCTCTGTCAGGGTATCTAACCCAAAACCTGGGTATGTGCCCTGACTGGGAATCGAACGGGCGACCTTTTCGTGCACTGGACAATGCCCAACCAACTGATCCCCACTGGCCAGGGCTAACACACCCGGATTTAAAATGGCTTCCATACCTAGTCACCTCTATTTTTTTTTTAAATCTGTCCAGGATGGAATTTCTACCTCAGAAGTTATTTTCCAGGATAGTTCCACTGGTGATTTTGAGGAGGATGCTTTGAAAAAAAATAAATTCACAAACCTGAAACAATCTCATAGATACTTTGTAGCCATATTATACTTCTGGAAAGACATGTATATCAGATAAAAACCACCTGAAACTAAATTTCTCTAAGACTGGAGTCTCTAAACTTTTTTGATGCAACACCCATTGGAAAAATGTTTGAGCCTGGACACCAAATATTTGAAGATCTTGATAAGTTACTGTGAGTAAAGGTTTGATGAACCCGTCTATCTTCTCTACAGACAAATACCACTTTGAGTAGACTTTCTGCCTTGTTCTGGAAACCTGACAAAGGTGGAATGTCAACTGTGTTCCACAGTCACACTGTGTCACAAATGCCCTCTGGCTGGCTAACTGCTTCTGGCTGCAGAGGAATGAATAATCTCTAGGCACCTGTCAGGAAGCCATACCCTTAGGCTCTCTTTACCTGAGTGTGGAGATCTAACAAACTCAGGTAACTATTACAAGAGAGATTGGTCCCCAGGGGTGAAGGGTTTCTAAGCCAGAGCAGCTCCCACACCCTAATCTTGCACCTTGTGGAGAGCAGCTACAGCGTTTGGACAGGTTCAAGCCTCGGACTGACTTGTGGCAAAGCACTCCCCAGCACGGTTATAGCCAAAAGGCTATGGTTGTAAGCTTGACTTTATAGTCCGAATGAGACCAGTGTCCCATCTGGCCCCAACTGTATTCTCTTGTCTGTCTTCTTCAATCCTTCACCTCCAAAGCCCCTCCTCGGGTTCAGCCCTGGCCATGCTGGACGCGGTTCACACCTGAGTTGCACTCTGGGTGCCAAATAACGGTTCCTATGTGGGGAGCTCATGCTCATGTGTATGGAATGCAGCAAAGGCGCCTGATACTGCACTGAGGGATTCTTCTCCATCTTCCTAAATGAAGCTGCTGCCAAGTGTGACATCATATGAGTGTAAATGCTAGACCTGAGTAGACCTCCGAGTGAGCACTTATGATTTCATACGTATCCTAGTGAAAATGCAACAGTTCAGCTTTGTTTTTAGTTAAAAGTGAATACAGAAGCTTTCCTCTTCTGTCATTATGATGGACTGGAAATTCTAGGGCCCCTCCCTCCTGCTACAAAACAGATTCTGCAGAAAACACTTGTGGTGGTTGTATTACTGGGTTTTAGACATTAAAATTTCAAGGGAGCAAGAAAAAAAAAAAAACCCAACACCTGAGCAATCAGCAGTGAGCATATAAGAGAGGCAGGGTTTCCCCTAAGACAAGGCGCCCATTAGCTGTGCTGACAGGTAGTGCATTCTTGGCCCCTATTTGGGGAGAGAGAAGATGAACATGGGCT
Source organism: Cnephaeus nilssonii (assembly GCF_951640355.1). Lineage (NCBI taxonomy): Eukaryota > Metazoa > Chordata > Mammalia > Chiroptera > Vespertilionidae > Cnephaeus > Cnephaeus nilssonii. The sequence continues at coordinate 79,880,255 of NC_137083.1, read as the reverse complement.
TGAAGATTAAGCCCGAGAATCTGGAAGAACTTCCTCAAATGATGCTCCCGCGTTTTTCATACACAAGGGAAGAAACCGTGATAATAATCAAAAAGTATGAACTCTAGATTGGCCTCCCAAGGACCTCAGATATGGGAATTACTCAACAATATATGAAATATTTTAGGAAATAAGAGATGGGAGTGAGAAATCAAGAAGAGACCCCACAGTGACCAGAAAGCCCTCTAGCTTCCCTTTCTTCCAAACTTCCCATTTCATGATCTGGTCTTCAAGCCATTGGGAGGGACCGGTGGTGACAGGCCGGGTGGGGATGTGGGAGGGCTGTGCTGGCCCAGACCAGAGGCATAGACCCACACCCTGCAAGACAGCTGCCCCGGGGGTTGGCAGAGCTGAGCAAGGAGGGCTGTGGGCTGGCAGCTAGGGCAAGGGCACCTGGGCAGAGGGAGGAAGGGATCCACGCGGGGGGCAGTCCAGCTCGGAGAGCACAAATGGAGTGGGTTAGGAGCACATGGTCCCAGACGCGGTGTTTGTGCCAATGGCAGGAGGGGAGTTGAGGGAGAAGGAGAGGAAAGGAGTAAGGTCGATGTCTCCTGCTTACAGGAATGGTGTCTGGAAGGCAGATAGCAACACGGGATTCGGGCCCAGACCGTGGGCATCTGGGCAGCAGAGGCTCAAATGTGACTGAGGTGCCACCCTACCCCAGGCAACCCTGGTCTGACCTCAGCCAGCAGCTCTGTGTGATCACGTGAGAACAGCCCAGCCCCAGAATGAGTCTGCAAGACCAGGCCCTTAAGACACATTCTCACTGAAAGAAGTTACAGAGCCAGCCCCGGCCTGAAGATGCCACCCTCCAGGCGGGCACTGTGGTTCTAACAGCACCCATGCGTTTATTCCTCAAGTACTGACGGTTGATGGGGTGGAAAAATCGGGCCATGCATTCTTGCAACTGAAATATTAAGCTTGTGTTTATCATCGTGACTAATCTCAAATCTCAGGCAGCCACATGGTTGCCCCGAGCATTTGGGGGTGCCTTTTATGGACCTGAGTTTCCTCATTTACACGTGAAGGGGAGACACTAGTGTTTCTGAGGTGCTGGCGTGGACCAGGGCGTGTGCAGACACTACGGGGCAGCTCCCGGAGCCTTGGGAACTTGAGGAAGATTTCAAGTCCCGCTGAGCTTTTTAAAAAGAGAGAAACTGTCCCATTCCTTCTAGAACAATAGGATTGGGGGACAGAAGGCACCCCCAGCCTTACCCTCTGCCCATCATCCTGGGAGATGTTCCTCAGGGATGAGCTTGTGGCAGGCTGGTGGGCGAGGGGCCCTGGGACATGCCCTGCGGCGAGGCGAGGCCGGGAGGGCTGGCCTGAAAGAGGGCGGTGGGCTGTGCTTTCCCTGGAACCCGGACGGGGAGGAGACAGAGCCCAGAGATGCCGTGGAGTCCGGCTAATATGGTGTGCAACCCAAGGATGGCGTTGCCACCAGCAGAAGGAGCGGGAGGCGGATGGCTGGCTTCTGAGCCGTCTAAATGGCGCCATCTGAGCACGTTCACCAGATGTTCGCTCCGCGTGCCACTTGCCTCCAGCCGCTTGTCTCAGTGCGACAGGCCTAGGTGTCTCTGGCCCGAGGCCTCCACGTGGCTGACAGGCGAGGAGAGAGGGATGGAGCCGGGCCGGGGCTGCGAAGGAGGGTCTTGGGAGTAACAGTATAGCCGGAGGATCTGGGAGATCTTCAAACTCTAACGTTCCCTCAAAAAGGGCATTAAAGGTCTTCTCTGGGAAAAGTTGATGATCAAAAAAAAAATTGGGATCTAAATTTTGTCCATAAAAAAGTGGCTTGTGCGCCTGCACATCTGCTGAAGGAGGGCGAGTGTGCCGGCGCCGAGTGGGTGGGAAAGGCGTCAGGCGAGAGCTCGCGCTGGGTGGAAACAGCTCACCTGGATGGAGAGCAAGGGGATCCGAGGAAGAAGCTGAGGGTCAGAGGACGAGGGCACAGGCCCAGCTCCATGGAGGCTGCGGGAGGCACCACCAATGGCCAAATCTGTGACAATCCTATCTAATAAATTGGCACTGAGCAGCCGGCACTGAGCTCTACAGGGAAGCGCAGCGCTGGAGGGAGGGAAGGGTAGTCAGTGCCGGGCTGCAGGCCTGGGGGGCAGCTATCATTTCTCACCCGTGACCCAATGTTGGTTAATACTTACAAATAATTTATTTTTGTCCCAGCCAGAGTTGCTCAGTGGTCAGAGAGTTGGCCCACACACAGAAGTGTTGTAGGTTGGATTCCTAATCAAGGGCACGTACCTGGGTTGCAGGTTGGATCCCTGGCCCCAGTCTGGGTGCGTTCGGGAGGCGACCAATGGATGTCTCTCTCTCTCTCTCTCTCTCTCTCTCTCTCTCTCTCTCTCTCTCTCTCCCCCTCTCTTCCTCCCTTTCATTGTCTCTGGAGGATCAATGGAGAAAATATCCTCAGGTGAGGCTTAACAAAAATAATAATTTATTTAACTGAGGTCGGCATGGTGGAGGTGTGAAGGCGACCACTCGGCCTCTGCTCCTGCGTGTGGGGCAATGCCCCGCCCCAGTGTGCACACCGCCAGGTAAGGAGAGGCAGGCCTCTTCTTCTGGGCTGGGACGGAGTGGCTGGGATGTATTTGTATCCAGAGATAGTGCTCTTCTCGAGTGGAATTTGTATTCATGGTGTTTGCCTCCCTCTACGTTTCTACCGGGGCTTTGTGTGTCAGGCTGGTGGGCACCTCAGGGCACTGCCCAGCTGGCCCACCCTAGAGGCGGTGCCCAGTGTGCCCCAGCTTTTCTGCAAACAGTTATTTCCCTCTGTAATTACTAAGTATACTGTGGGCAGGTGCTTCAAGACCATGTAATTTGTTTCTAATCAAACACTCACCCACTAATTTGTCATGCATTGATGGCTCTTGCCTGAACTGGTGGTTATGTTGGGTGCCAAGCCATGCTTTTGTAACTCCACAAGTGTCTACATTTATTACTTGTAATGCTACTTGTAAGAAAGAGCTCCTACTAGTTCCCATTTATTTGTTTATTCAATTATTTCTGTATGTCAGTATGAACTCACAGAACCTTATTTTATTCTATGGATTATAATCTTATAATAGATTATAATATCTAGTTAGATTATAATATCTAACTAGAGGCCCGGTGCATGAAAAGTCATGCACTGGAGGGGGGGGGTCCCTCAGTCCGGCCTGCCCCCTCTCACAGTCCAGGAGCCCTCAGGGGTGGGAGGCGACCCGGCGATCAGGGGAAGGTGACGCCCCCATCACACCTCTGCTGCTGCCACTGCCAGCAGCACAAGCCTCGGCCAGCCCTGGTTACCTGAGCCTCGGGCAGCCCTGGGCAGCTGGGAAGCTGCCATCCAAGGCTTGCCTGCACCTCGGGCCGGCCCTGGGAGCCTGCAGGGCTGAGGGGACTGGGCGCCACCATCTTTGAGGGCATGGCAGTCAATTAGCATATTCCCTCCTTATTGGCTGTGGGTGCTGCCATCTTTGTGAGGGTGTGATGGTCAATTAGCATAATCCCTCTTTATTAGTTAGGATTGTCACAGATTTGGCCATTGGAAAACATTTCCAGTAGGATCTGGTATCTATTTGCCCTTAGGTTTAATCTACGTTGTGGAGCAAATGTTTGTGCCCCCCCCCCCGCCCCAAATCCCTATGTTAACACCCTACCCCATGGGATGCTATTAAGAGAAGAGGCCTTTAGGAGTGAGGAGGTTATGGGAGGCCCTGAGTGCGGAGTCCACTCGAGGTGGGATTGATGCTCTACAGGGGAGGACACCAGCGCTCTCAGCCGTGTGAAACATAGGAAGGGAGCCGTCTGCAGGCAGAGTGACCTCACCCAGAACCCATCTGTCCCTGGCCAGTGTGGCTCAGTTCCTTGAACGTTGCCGCATGCACCAAGAAAACATCCCCGTCCTGGACCCCGCCCTCACTGCCCGACCTCCCGCTGCTCCACCCATAGGTAACCATGGCATTCGGTTTAATTTCTCCTTCCTGAGTTTCTTTTTTGTTTGTTTGGGGGTTTATGCACATGAACAGGTCACTCACATGTTTTCTTTTTCTCCTGTTTCCTGAGTGAAAGGAACTCCAACATGCGCGCGGGGACACACACGGTTGCTCATTCTCTCGTTTGCAGGGCCCTGTGCTGTGTTGCATCTGGAGCTGTAGGCCACGCATTCTTCCCCCTCGGGAAGGTGATTGCTGTGGGTCTGCCCCTTCTCCTGCTCTTTTCCTTGGACACTCCCTCCGCCGTGGGTGCTGTGGGCTCAGGGCCCACATCAGGGGCATAGAGCCCTTCCAGCCTCAGACGCTGTCACAGGCAAGTCCCTGGCTGGGCCTTTCCATCCTGGTTCTCCACACCGCGGAGGAAGGACTCATCGGCTCAGCAGCCCTCCCACAGAATGACGGAGACAGGTGGTGATTAGGCAGGGATGCCCTCACCCTCAGCCCGATCTGGACACACGGTCGCAGGGCCCCACGCTGTGCACATCGCACTCGGCAGCAGGCCACGTGCCTTACTTATGAAACCAGTAGCTGGAGATGAAGTCTTCGGTGGAGGGCAGAGGGAGAGGCTACTGGAACTGCAGCAGGCACTTCAGGGTGTCCCTCAGCGATGCCCAGGCCCTGGGGTGGTGCTGAGAGCAGAGGGAGGCAGGCAGCGGGCCCGGTATAGGGAGGCGCTCCTGGCACCCTGGGTACTTAGAGAGCTTAAAACAGCCCTGCCTGGGGGCTTGGCTGGTGTCTGAGCTCCCAGGTGATATTAGGGTGCAGAGATGAGCAGGGGAGCCCCAGGGTCTGCTCCCTGGCTTGCAGGAAGCCAGTCACCTAGCGCAGGGAGCTGTGCAGCCTGCAGTTTCCCTGGGAAGGCCCGGCCACAGGCTGGAGAGCGGGGTCAGCCTCCCGCCTGCCCAGCCATCGCAGCAGAGAGGGAGGGAGGAACAGCAGGCCTCAGGCCTCCGCTGTGGGTAACAACGCATAGAAACGAGTCCTTTTTAAATAATTCCTACTTGTTTTTATTTGACCTAATTGTAGATTTTTTTGGATCTAAGATGAGAAAATAAGATCTCTTTATTTTTATTTTAAAGAAATGGATGTGAAATGCCCCTCCTGTAACCAGCCTTCGGCCTCACACAAGTCACGCCCTTCCTCTCTGCTCCTGTCCTCAGGTTAGGTGGGTGGTAATAGGTCCATTCTCTGGACTGTGGAGAGGTTAAACGAATTAATGCATTTAGATGTGCTTGGCATTGGGTTAGGGTTGATCAGTGCCAGCAGCTTGATTACTCCCAT